>NC_000077.6:57339120-57639120 GCF_000001635.26 Mus musculus
CTCCTTACCACTGAACCATCTCTCTAGGATGTAGTTCAAAGAATACATCTCAATTACACATCTAAAGCATACTCACAAGTATATCGGAAAGCAGACATTCAGAGGGAAGCCTGAAGTTGAATGTATATGGAGTTAAGAGTGGAACATTAAGAAAATACATTGAATAAGTCCAAAAGGAAAAAAATGATTTGAAAACATGTAAATACGTAGATGTTTAGACAAAATAACTCATTATCCTTTCTTCTATCTTGCCTTGAAACCTAATCAGAAAAAAAAAATAACAATTTCAAGGGTTTTTTTTTCTTTGTTTTCTTTCATAAAAACATGTGTTGTGACCAGGAAGTCTTGTGTTCACACATCACCTCATTTAAGAGAGAATAAAGAAGCTGTTAACTTAATTTGATTGAGTAATCAGCCTAATGAATGGGGTAGAAGCTGTTTAATGATGATACTGAAAGCAATTTCTCAATCTTAGAAACCATTAGGGAATAAAAACAACACACTACTAGAGGTTCCTACTCAGAAATCTGGGAAATCCAGCTCTTCTTCACTGGATGAGCTATCCCCTGCTAATCTTCACTCAGGTGATCCTTTCATTCATTTAATACCCTGTTCCATTGGAAGAACTATCCACTGATATTCTTTAGTCAGGTAATCCTGTTAGTCATTTAAAATCATGTTCCATGCCATAATGATTCTTCTTTTTCTTGGCCTGCCCAAGATCAATTAAAATATTTTTAAGGGGGCTGAAGAAATGGCTCAGCGGTTAAGAGCACTGTTCTTCCAGAGGTCCTGTGTTCAATTCCCAGCAACCACATGGTGGCTAACAACCATCTGTAATGGGATCTGATGCCCTCTTCTGGTGTGTCTAAAGACTGCTACAATGTACCCATATAAATAAGATAAATAAATCTTTTTTTTTTTTTTTTTGGTTTTTTTGAGACAGGGTTTCTCTGTGTAGCCCTGGCTGTCCTGGAATTCACTTTGTAGACCAGGCTGGCCTCAAACTCAGAAATCTACCTGACTCTGCCTCCCAAATGCTGGGATTAAAGGTGTGCGCCACTACCGCCTGGCTAAATAAATCTTTCTAAAAAATATTTTAAAGAATGCTTTAAATCTGATGTCTGGGCCACTCCAGCCAGAAAAAGCAAGTAGGCTGACTATAGAGCCTCACCTCTCTCTCCTGTCCTCCAAATTCAATCCCCCAGTTTCATTTCCTGCTCTGTAACAGACCTTCTGCTGCACCCTCCCCTTTTTCTCTACCCCCATCTCCAATGGATTGCATATACCTTCATCTCCAACCTTCTTTCCCTTCCTTCATTTATTTTTCCCAATCCCCAAGACCAGCAAGAGTTCCCTGGGGACCCACCAGTCAAGCCTGCCAGAGAAGAAATTAGGCCAGACAAGAGGTAGATGAGCCTCAGATCTTCATTCTTCTTCCTCTCCTTCAAATTTCCTAGTCTGATCCCCAGATCTGTAGCAGACTACCAGTGTGACCTCTCCTCATTGTTTGTTTGCCCCCATTCCTAGAATATCAAGGGGATCCTTGTTGAACACCATGTTTTCTTCCTACTACTGGAACCCATTATCCATGCCCCCGCCCATCCTCGTTCTTAAGTGTCAGCTCCCAGTACCTAAAAACATACTTAAGATGGAAGCTCCAGTGGTCATAACTAATAAGATCCTAGAAGAATTCCCAATACATAGTTACCACACCCTCATAAGAATCAGAGAGGGAAATAGAAATCAAGGAACTAAACACCCACCCAACAAAGACAAGATCAGATATCAGGACCAAGAATTGCAATCATCCCAAAACCAGATGTCTAGATGCCAGCATAAAAACACAGTAAATAACTGCCATGATAATATGTCCCCATTAGAGCCCAGAAACTTTGCCACAGTATCTCTTGAGAATTGCACCATAGCTGAAGCAAAAGACAAATATCTTTTTTTTAATTAGGTATTTTCCTCATTTACATTTCCAATGCTATTCAAAAAGTCCCCCATACCCTCCCCTGACTCCCCTACCCACCCACTCCCACTTTTGACAAATATCTTAAAATAACCTTTATGAATATGATAGAGGTCCTTAAAGAGGAAATTAATAAATTCCTCAACTATATCTACAAACACAAACAATGGGAGTAAATTAATAAAACAGTTCAAGATCTGAAAGTAGAATCAACAAAGAAAATTCAAACTGAAAGAAATGTAGAAATGAAAAATTTAAGAACTTCAGATATAAGCCTCACCAATAGAATACAATGAATGGAAAAGAGAATACCAGGCTTTAAAAGCACAATAGAAGAAATGAACACCTCAGTCAAAAATCGTGTTAAATTTAAAACAATCCAAGCATAAAACATCCAGGAAATCTGGGACTCTATGAAAAGAACAAATCTAAAAATAGTAAGAATAGGAGGAAAAGAGACCAAGTACAAAAGCACAGAAAATATTTTCAACAAAATAATAGAAGAAAATTTCCCTAACCTAAAGCAGGAGACACCTATCAAGTTACAAAAAGTATACAGAATACCAAATAGACTGGATCAGAAAAGAAATTCCCCTCAACACATAACAATTAAAGTACTAGACACACAAAACAAAGAAACAATATTAAAAAGATGTAAGGGGGAAAAAAAAGAAGTAACATATAAAGACAGACTTAGAATAGTACATGACTTCTCAGTGGAGTCTCTAAACATCAGACGGGACTGAATAAATGTTCAACAAAGGGTAAAAGACCACAAATGTCATCTCAGACTACTATACCCAGCAAAACTTTCCAAAAAAATAAGACATTGCATAATACAATCAAATTTAATTAATATCTATGTACAAATCCACCCCTACAGAAAACTTTAGAAAGAAAACTCCTATCTAAAGAGGTTATCCACACCCAGAAAAACACAGGGAATAAATAGTCCCAGATCATCAAATCAAAAGATAGAAAACACATACAACAACAAAATAACAAGAATCAACAAACATTGCTCATTGATATCTCTCAAAATCGGAGGTCTCAATTCCCCAGTAAAAAGACATACACAAACAAAAAAAAAATGAATACAAACCCAGAATCCATCCTTCTGCAGAAGCCAAGAAACACACCTTAGCATCAAGGACAGATATCACCTCATGATAAAATCATGGGGAATGATACTCCAAGCAAATGGATCTAAGAAGCAAGCTGATGTAGCCATTCAAATATTTGAGAAAATAGACCACAAACCAAAACTAATCCAAAGAGGTGAGGAAAAACACTGCATACTCATCAAAGGAAAATTCCAAGATGACATTTCAATTCTTAACATCTGTGCCAAAAACACAAGGGCACCTGAGTTCATAAAAAGATACACTACTACAGTTTAAATGACATATTGATTCTCACACACTTCAGTACTTCGCCCTTGCCAATAGACAGGTCATCCAGACAAAAACTAGACAGAGAAATGCTGTAGCTAACAGACATAAACCAAATGGACCTAACAGATATTTATAGAATATTTCACCCAAACACAAAAGAATATACCTTTTTCTCTGCACCTAATGGAACTTTATCCAAACTGTCCATATATATTCTCAGACACAAAGCAAGTCTCAACAGGTACAAGAAAATTAAAATAACTTTCTGCATACTATCTGACCACCATGGATTAAAGTTTAATGTCAATGACAAAAATAATATAAAAGTTACAAACCCATGGAAACTAGAAATTTACTATTGAATAAAAAGGGGGCAAGACAGAAATTGAGGAAGAAAAAAATGCCCAAACTTATGGAACACAGTGAACATAGTTCTAAGAGGTAAATTCACAGCACTAAGTTCCCACATCTAAAAATGGAGTGGTATCACACTAGAAACTTAACAGCACACCTAAATGCTCTAGATAAAAAGAAAACTCACAACAAAAAGAAATAGACAGCAAGAAATAATTAAACTCAGGGGTGAAATAAAAAAAATACAAGCAAATGCATACACATAGACATACATGTATATATTGTGTGTATATGTATATATACTACATATACATGTATGTGTGTATGAATGTATATAATAATGATACAAAGAGCAGAGTTGGTTACTTAAGAAAATCATTGACTGTCAAAACCTTATCAAAACCAACTACAAGGCAGAAAGTGAATATCCAAATTAACAAAATTAGAGATGAAAAGGGAACAAACCAGCAGACACCAGGGAAAACCAGAGAATCATAAGAACATACTTTAAAAATCTGTACTAAACCAAATTGGAAAATCTAAAAGAAATGAATACTTTCCCTGAAAGAAACCACTTCACAAAGTTAAATCAAGATCAGATGAGTGATTTTAAAAGACCTATAACTCCTAGTACAATAGAAGCAGTCATTAAAAGTCTCTCAATCAAAAAAAAAAAAAAAATCCCAGGGCCAGATGGTTTTAGCACATAATTCTGCCAGACTTTCAAAGAGGATTCTATATCAATACTCCTCATATTATTCCACAAAATAGAAACAGAAGGAGCATTGCCCAGTTCGTTTTATGAGACCACAGTTACCCTCATACCAAAACCACATAAAAATCCAACAAAGAAAAAGAATTACAGACCAATTTCTCTTATGAGTCCTAGTTCCCTTCTTTTTTCATTAATTTATTTATTTATTCACTTTACACCCAAATTTCTGACCCCCTCATCCTAGTGCCTCTGCCACACAGTCCCTCCCTCATTCTCTATCCCCTTCTCTTCTGAAAGGGTGGATGCCCCCTCCTGGATATTCCCTCACCCTAGCACATCAAGTCTCTGCAGGGCTAGGTACATCCTCTCCTACTGAGGCTGACAGGCAGCCCAATTAGGGGACTAGAAGCCACAGACAGGCAACAGCTTAAGAGACAGCCCCTGATCTAGTTGTTGGGTGACCCACATGAAGACTGAGCTGCACATCTGCTACATATGTGAGAGCATCCTAGACTCAACCCATGTATGCTCTTTAATTGGTGGTTCAGTCTGTGAGAGCCCCGTAATGTCCAGGTTAGTTGACTCTGTTGGTCTTCCTGTGGAATTCCTTATGAACAAAGATTCAAAAATACTCAATAAAATACTTGCAAGCTGAATCCAAGAAACATCAAAAAGATTATCTACCATAATCAAGTAGACTTCATTCCAGAGATGCAGATATGGTTCAACACATGAAGACTAATCAATGTAACCCACCATGTAAACAAACTGAAAGACAAAAAACACGTGATCATCTCATTAGATACAGAAAAGACCTTTGACAAAAATCTAATACTGCTTTATGATAAAAGTCCTAGAGTGGTTCTGAATAAAAGTGACATACCTTATCATAAAAACGGACATATTTTAACATAAAAATGTCAATATACAGCAAGCCCACAGCCAGCATCAACTTAAATGGAGAGAAATGCCACTAAATCAGAGCAATTCCATTAAAATCAGGAGCAGAACGAGATTTCCACTCTTTCTGAACGTATTTAATATACTTGCAGTCTTAGCAAGAGCAATATGATAACTGAAGGAGATCAAGGGGATACAAATTGGAAATAAAGAATTCAAAGCGTCTGGATTTTCAGATGATATGATAGCATATGTCAGTGACCCTATAAATTCCACTGAAATTTATCTACAGTAGACAAACACTTTCAGCAAAGTAGCTGTATACAAAACTAACTCACAAAAATCAGTAGCCTTCCCATATACAACTACAAACAAACTGAGAAAGAAATCACGGAAACGACACACCTCAAAATAGCCTCGAACAATATAAAATATCTTTAGGTAATTCTAACCAAGCAAGTAAAAGACTTGTATGATTAAAAATGTTAAGACATTGAAGAAAGAAATTGAAAAAGATATCAGAAGATGAAAAGATCTCCCAGGTTCATTGATGAGTAGGATTAACATTAAGTGGTAACCCTACCGAAAACATTCTACAGATCCAGTGCAATCCTCATAAAAACTTCAGTACAATCCTTCACAGATCTTGAAAGGATCATTTTCACCTTCATATGGAAACACAAAAATCCAGGAGAGCAAAAACAAAACAAACAGCTCTGAATAATAAAGAACTATTAGAGGTATCACCATCTCCGACCTCAAACTATATCATAGAACTATAGTAATAAAAACAGTATGATTTTAGCATAAAAATAGACATATTTTTGGTTTTTTTAAATATTTTATTAGGTATTTTCCTCATTTACATTTCCAATGCTATCCCAAAAGTCCCCCATGCCCCCCCCACTCCCCTACCCACCCACTCCCACTTTTTGGCCCTGGCATTCCCCTGTACTGGGGCATATAAAAGTTGCATGACCAATGGGCCTCTCTTTCCAGTGATGGCCAACTAGGCCATCTTTTGATACATATGCAGCTAGAGTCAAGAGGTCTGGGGTACTGGTTAGTTCATAATAAAAACAGACATGTTAATCAATGGAATCAGGAGAGCACGGGGGTCTGCCTGGCCTGAGAGGTTTGTGGCACAGGCGCCGGCGGGAGCCTTCTTGGCTCCGGGACTCCGCGGAGGGCAGGCTGCACGGGTGACCGTGTGGAATACAGAGTGCCAGCCGTTTCTGGGACGGGCGAGAGAGTCGCAGAGCTTCTGGGCGGCGCCATCTTCAGCTCCAGACAGCCGGCCACCTTCCTGGTGAGAGCACGGGGGTCTGCCTGGCCTGAGAGGTTTGTGGCACAGGCGCCGGCGGGAGCCTTCTTGGCTCCGGGACTCCGCGGAGGGCAGGCTGCACGGGTGACCGTGTGGAATACAGAGTGCCAGCCGTTTCTGGGACGGGCGAGAGAGTCGCAGAGATTCTGGGGCGGCACCATCCTCAGCTCCAGACAACCAGCCACCTTCCCGGCAAGAGCCACAGAGCTTCTGAGGCTGCGACATCTTCGACTCCAGACAACTGGCCACCTTCCTGGCCAAAGCAACACAGCTTCTGGGAAAGATCCTGTTTTGGGCCTTCACCTTCAGCCAGGAGGAGGTCCAAACTCCAGATAACTGTACACCTTCCCTGAGAGAGGAGAGCTTGCCTACAGAGACTGCTCTGACCACTGAAACTCAGAGAAGAGAGCTTGTCTCCCATGCCTGCTGATAGAGGGTAACAAAATCAACAGAGGAACAATCTTTTAACAAAGACAACTATAACAACTAACTCCAGAGATTGCCAGATGGCGAAAGGTAAACGTAAGAATCCTACTAACAGAAGCCAGGACCACTCACCATCATCAGAACCCAGAACGCCCACTTCGCCCAATCCAGGACACCCTAACACACCTGAAAAGGTAGACCTGGATTTAAAAGCATATCTCATGATGATGGTAGAGGACATAAAGAAGGAATTCAATAACTCACTTAAAGAAATACAGGAGAACACTGCTAAAGAGTTACAAGTCCTTAAAGAAAAACAGGAAAACACTGCTAAAGAGTTACAAGTCCTTAAAGAAAAACAGGAAAACACAACCAAACAGGTAGAAGTCCTTATAGAAAAACAGGAAAACACATCCAAACAGGTGATGGAAATGAACAAAACCATACTAGACCTAAAAAGGGAAGTAGACACAATAAAGAAAACCCAAAGTGAGGCGACGCTGGAGATAGAAACCCTAGGAAAGAAATCTGGAACCATAGATGCCAGCATCAGCAACAGAATACAAGAGATGGAAGAGAGAATCTCAGGTGCAGAAGACTCCATAGAGAACATCGGCACAACAATCAAAGAAAATGGAAAATGCAAAAAGATCCTAACTCAAAACATCCAGGAAATCCAGGACACAATGAGAAGACCAAACCTACGGATAATAGGAGTGGATGAGAATGAAGATTTTCAACTCAAAGGACCAGCAAACATCTTCAACAAAATTATTGAAGAAAACTTCCCAAATCTAAAGAAAGAGATGCCCATGAACATACAAGAAGCCTACAGAACTCCAAATAGACTGGACCAGAAAAGAAATTCCTCCCGACACATAATAATCAGAAAAACAAATGCACTAAATAAAGATAGAATACTAAAAGCAGTAAGGGAAAAAGGTCAAGTAACATATAAAGGCAAGCCTATCAGAATTACACCAGATTTTTCACCAGAGACTATGAAAGCCAGAAGAGCCTGGACAGATGTTATACAGACACTAAGAGAACACAAATGCCAGCCCAGGCTACTATACCCAGCCAAACTCTCAATTACCATAGATGGAGAAACCAAAGTATTCCACGACAAAACTAAATTCACCCATTATCTCTCCACGAATCCAGCCCTTCAAAGGATAATAACAGAAAAAAACCAATACAAGGACGGGAACCACGCCCTAGAAAAAACAAGAAGATAATCCCTCAACAAACCTAAAAGAAGACAACCACAAGAACAGAATGCCAACTTTAACAACAAAAATAACAGGAAGCAACAATTACCTTTCCTTAATATCTCTTAATATCAATGGACTCAATTCCCCAATAAAAAGACATAGACTAACAGACTGGCTACACAAACAGGACCCAACATTCTGCTGCTTACAGGAAACCCATCTCAGGGAAAAAGACAGACACTACCTCAGAGTGAAAGGCTGGAAAACAATTTTCCAAGCAAATGGTCTGAAGAAACAGGCTGGAGTAGCCATTCTAATATCGGATAAAATCGACTTCCAACCCAAAGTTATCAAAAAAGACAAGGAGGGACACTTCATACTCATCAAAGGTAAAATCCTCCAAGAGGAACTCTCAATTCTGAATATCTACGCTCCAAATGCAAGGGCAGCCACATTCATTAAAGACACTTTAGTAAAGCTCAAAGCACACATTGCACCTCACACAATAATAGTGGGAGACCTCAACACACCACTTTCATCAATGGACAGATCGTGGAAACAGAAACTAAACAGGGACACAGTGAAACTAACAGAAGTTATGAAACAAATGGACCTGACAGATATCTACAGAATATTTAATCCTAAAACAAAAGGATATACCTTCTTCTCAGCACCTCATGGGACCTGCTCCAAAATTGACCATATAATTGGTCACAAAATAAGCCTCAACAGATACAAAAATATTGAAATTGTCCCATGTATCCTATCAGACCACCATGGCCTAAGACTGATCTTCAATAACAACATTAAGAATGGAAAGCCAACATTCACGTGGAAACTGAACAACACTCTTCTCAATGATACCTTGGTCAAGGAAGGAATAAAGAAAGAAATTAAAGACTTTTTAGAGTTTAATGAAAATGAAGCCACAACGTACCCAAACCTTTGGGACACAATGAAAGCATTTCTAAGAGGGAAACTCATAGCTCTGAGTACCTCCAAGAAGAAACGGGAGAGAGCACATACTAGCAGCTTGACAACACATCTAAAAGCTCTAGAAAAAAAGGAAGCAAATTCACCCAAGAGGAGTAGACGGCAGGAAATAATCAAACTCAGGGGTGAAATTAACCAAGTGGAAACAAGAAGAACTATTCAAAGAATTAACCAAACGAGGAGTTGGTTCTTTGAGAAAATCAACAAGATAGATAAACCCTTAGCTAGACTCACTAGAGGGCAAAGGGACAAAATCCTAATCAACAAAATCAGAAATGAAAAGGGAGACATAACAACAGATCCTGAAGAAATCCAAAACACCATCAGATCCTTCTACAAAAGCTTATACTCAACAAAACTGGAAAACCTGGACGAAATGGACAAATTTCTGGACAGATACCAGGTACCAAAGTTGAATCAGGATCAAGTTGACCTTCTAAACAGTCCCATATCCCCTAAAGAAATAGAAGCAGTTATTAATAGTCTCCCAACCAAAAAAAGCCCAGGACCAGATGGGTTTAGTGCAGAGTTCTATCAGACCTTCAAAGAAGATCTAATTCCAGTTCTGCACAAACTATTTCACAAGATAGAAGTAGAAGGTACTCTACCCAACTCATTTTATGAAGCCACTATTACTCTGATACCTAAACCACAGAAAGATCCAACAAAGATAGAGAACTTCAGACCAATTTCTCTTATGAATATCGATGCAAAAATCCTTAATAAAATTCTCGCTAACCGAATCCAAGAACACATTAAAGAAATCATCCATCCTGACCAAGTAGGTTTTATTCCAGGGATGCAGGGATGGTTTAATATACGAAAATCCATCAATGTAATCCATTATATAAACAAACTCAAAGACAAAAACCACATGATCATCTCGTTAGATGCAGAAAAAGCATTTGACAAGATCCAACACCCATTCATGATAAAAGTTTTGGAAAGATCAGGAATTCAAGGCCCATACCTAAACATAATAAAAGCAATCTACAGCAAACCAGTAGCCAACATCAAAGTAAATGGAGAGAAGCTGGAAGCAATCCCACTAAAATCAGGGACTAGACAAGGCTGCCCACTTTCTCCCTACCTTTTCAACATAGTACTTGAAGTATTAGCCAGAGCAATTCGACAACAAAAGGAGATCAAGGGGATACAAATTGGAAAAGAGGAAGTCAAAATATCACTTTTTGCAGATGATATGATAGTATATATAAGTGACCCTAAAAATTCCACCAGAGAACTCCTAAACCTGATAAACAGCTTTGGTGAAGTAGCTGGATATAAAATTAACTCAAACAAGTCAATGGCCTTTCTCTACACAAAGAATAAACAGGCTGAGAAAGAAATTAGGGAAACAACACCCTTCTCAATAGTCACAAATAATATAAAATATCTCGGCGTGACTCTAACTAAGGAAGTGAAAGATCTGTATGATAAAAACTTCAAGTCTCTGAAGAAAGAAATTAAAGAAGATCTCAGAAGATGGAAAGATCTCCCATGCTCATGGATTGGCAGGATCAACATTGTAAAAATGGCTATCTTGCCAAAAGCAATCTACAGATTCAATGCAATCCCCATCAAAATTCCAACTCAATTCTTCAACGAATTAGAAGGAGCAATTTGCAAATTCATCTGGAATAACAAAAAACCTAGGATAGCAAAAACTCTTCTCAAGGATAAAAGAACCTCTGGTGGAATCACCATGCCTGACCTAAAGCTTTACTACAGGGCAATTGTGATAAAAACTGCATGGTACTGGTATAGAGACAGACAAGTAGACCAATGGAATAGAATTGAAGACCCAGAAATGAACCCACACACCTATGGTCACTTGATCTTCGACAAGGGAGCTAAAACCATCCAGTGGAAGAAAGACAGCATTTTCAACAATTGGTGCTGGCACAACTGGTTGTTATCATGTAGAAGAATGCGAATCGATCCATACTTATCTCCTTGTACTAAGGTCAAATCTAAGTGGATCAAGGAACTTCACATAAAACCAGAGACACTGAAACTTATAGAGGAGAAAGTGGGGAAAAGCCTTGAAGATATGGGTACAGGGGAAAGATTCCTGAACAGAACAGCAATGGCTTGCTCTGTAAGATCGAGAATTGACAAATGGGACCTAATGAAACTCCAAAGTTTCTGCAAGGCAAAAGACACCGTAAATAGGACAAAAAGACCACCAACAGATTGGGAAAGGATCTTTACCTTTCCTAAATCAGATAGAGGACTAATATCCAACATATATAAAGAACTCAAGAAGGTGGACTTCAGAAAATCAAATAACCCCATTAAAAAATGGGGCTCAGAACTGAACAAAGAATTCTCACCTGAGGAATACCGAATGGCAGAGAAGCACCTGAAAAAATGCTCAACATCCGTAATCATCAGGGAAATGCAAATCAAAACAACCCTGAGATTCCACCTCACACCAGTCAGAATGGCTAAGATCAAAAATTCAGGTGACAGCAGATGCTGGCGTGGATGTGGAGAAAGAGGAACACTCCTCCATTGTTGGTGGGATTGCAGGCTTGTACAACCACTCTGGAGATCAGTCTGGCGGTTCCTCAGAAAACTGGATATAGTACTACCGGAGGATCCAGCAATACCTCTCCTGGGCATATATCCAGAAGATGCCCCAACTGGTAAGAAGGACACATGCTCCACTATGTTCATAGCAGCCTTATTTATAATAGCCAGAAGCTGGAAGGAACCCAGATGCCCCTCAACAGAGGAATGGATACAGAAGATGTGGTACATCTACACAATGGAGTACTACTCAGCTATTAAAAAGAATGAATTTATGAAATTCCTGGCCAAATGGATGGACCTGGAGGGCATCATCCTGAGTGAGGTAACACATTCACAAAGGAACTCACACAATATGCACTCACTGATAAGTGGATATTAGCCCAAAACCTAAGATACCCAAGATATAAGATACAATTTCCTAAACACATGAAACTCAAGAAAAATGAAGACTGAAGTGTGAACACTATGCCCCTCCTTAGAAGTGGGAGCAAAACACCCTTGGAAGGAGTTACAGAGACAAAGTTTGGAGCTGAGATAAAAGGATGGACCATGTAGACACTACCATATCCGGGGATCCATCCCATAATCAGCTTCCAAATGCTGACACCATTGCATACACTAGCAAGATTATGCTGAAAGGACCCTGATATAGCTGTCTCTTGTCAGAGTATGCCTGGGCCTAGCAAACATAGAAGTGGATGCTCACAGTCGGCTATTGGATGGATCACATGGCCCCCAATGAAGGAGCTAGAGAAAGTACCAAAGAAGCTAAAGGGATCTGCAACCCTATAGGTGGAACAACATTATGAACTAACCAGTACCCCGGAGCTCTTGACTCTAGCTGCATATGCATCAAAAGATGGCCTAGTCGGCCATCACTGGAAAGAGAGGCCCATTGGACACGCAAACTTTATATGCCCCAGTACAGGGGAACGCCAGGGCCATAAAAGGGGAGTGGGTGGGTAGGGGAGAGGGGGTGGGTGGCTATGGGGGACTTTTGGTATAGCATTGCAAATGTAAATGAGCGAAATACCTAATAAAAAATGGAAAAAAAAAACAATAAAAAAAAAAATCAATGGAATCAAATTAAAGAGCCAGACATAAATCCACATACCTATAGACACCTAAATTTTTTTTGTAAAGACTCTGTAAACACACACTGGGGGGGGGGGGGGACTATAGAATCTTCAGCCTGCATGTGGGAGAATCTATGTAAATCCATTCTTATCACCCTGCATAAAACTAAACTCCAGTGGATCAAAAATCTCAACATAAAACCATATATACTGAAGCTGATAGAAGAGAAAGTGGAAAATAGCCTTGAATTCACTGACAGATGAAAAGACTTTCTGAACAGAACACCATTAGCAGAGACACTAAGATCAACAATTAATAAAGAGGAACTCATGAAGCTGGAAAGCTGTGTGGCAAAGGACACCATCATTTGGACAAAATAGCAACCTACAAAATGGGAGATATTTTTACCAGCTACACAACAATAGAGGACTAATATCTAAAATATATAAAGAACTCAAAAAATCCCCAAATAATCCAATTTAAAAATAGGATACAGATCTAAACAGAGAATTCTCAGAAAGGCAACTCAAATAGCTGAGAAACACTTAAAGAAATGTTAAACATCCTTAGTCATCAGTGAAATGTAAATCAAAACCAATTTGAGATTTCATCTTACACTCATCAGAATGGCTAATATCAACAACAACAACAAACAACAAACTGACAGCTTGTACTGGTGAGGATGTAGAGTAAGAACATTCATCCATCCCCGGTAGGAGTATAGATTCACACAGTCACTATCAAAATCAGCATGCTAGTCCTGAGAAAGATGGGTATCCACCTACTTCAAGATTCAGCTATATAGCATTCTTGAGCATATAACCAAAGTATATTTCACCCTACGACAAGAATACATTTGCTCAGTCATGTCCATTGCTGCTCTATTGCTTCTGTCCCTCAACAGAAGAACGAATAAAGAAAATGTGGTACATTTATACAGTGGAATATTGCACAGATGAAGAAGAAGAAGAAGAAGAAGAAGAGGAAGAGGAGGAAGAGGAGGAGGAGGAGGAGGAGGAAGAGGAAGAGGAAGAGGAAGAGGAAGAGGAAGAGGAAGAGGAAGAATGAAATTCACAGGCAAATGGATAGAACTAGAAAAAAGTAATCCTGGGTGAGGTAACCCAAACTCAGAAAGATAAATATGTTATGTATATGTAGATATTAGCTAAGCCAATGATAACCAAGCTACATTCCATAGAACCACAGAGGTTAGATAAAGAGTAAGGGACTTTTGGGCAGATGTCCCTAGGAAAAGGAAATAGAATAGTTATGGGTGAATGAGGGGCCAGAATGAGAGGATCAAGTGGGGAGGAGGTGGCTAGAAGGGGAGAGGAGAGGAAATAATAGGAAAATTCAACTAAAATTGAGGGTCATTTGAAGGATAGTATAGAAAAGTTAATAAAGGACAAAACAGCAACCAACAGATTGGGAAAAGATCTTTACCAATCCTATATCCCATAGAGGGATGATATCCAATATATACAAAGTACTCAAGAAGTTAGACTCCAAGGAACCAAATAACCCTATTAAAAATAGGGTATAGAGCTAAAGAATTCTCAACTGAGGAATACTGAATGACTGAAAAGCACCTAAAGAAATGTTCAACATCCTTAGTCATCAGAGAAATGCAAATCAAAACAACCCTGAGATTCCTCACACCAGTCAGAATGGCTAAGATCAAAAACTCAGGTGACAGCAGATGCTGGCAAGGTTGTGGAGAAAGAGGAACACACCTCCATTGCTGGTGGGACTGCAAGCTGGTACTACCACTCTGGAAATAGTTCGGCAGTTCCTCAGAAAATTGTACATAATACTACTACCTGAGGACCCACTAATACCACTCCTGGACATATACCCAGAAAATGCTCCAACATGTAATAAGGACACATGCTCCACTATGTTCATTGCAGCCTTATTTATAATAGCCTATTGGGCAGTGGGCATGGGAGAATAAAGGGGGTCGAAGAGAACCTGCATCCTGCCAGAGTTCTGGTGCTCTGGGTAGGCTGACTCAGAGGACTGCCGTCACTCTCCATGTGGTCCCAGGTGGGTCTCTGACCATGGGAAGCTACGGACCCAGTCCTCGGGGGATAGACAGGGAGTAGTCCGAGGTCTCTGGGCCTTATGGAGGCCAGAGATAACAGGTTCTCAGTCTCAGACATCCCAGATGCTGCTGGACACCAGGGAAGAGCTAAGAACAAAGTGGGGGCCCCGGCAGCAGCTCAGTCAGCCCCAGGGCCAAAAGTAGAGGGCAGGGGCAGAGACGGCTCTAGGTGGTTGCCACGTGGATAAGAGTCCTTGGTCCAGTCCGTGGCTGGAGCACAGGAAGGCCTTCCAGCAGGAGGTTAGACACAGTTCTTTAGGGGAGAGCTTAGTCCATCGTTCAAGCACAGTGGGCCTTGATGAGCAGAGACCGTCATGGTTTTAGAGCTTTATTGTAGAAAGGCAGAGAGAGAGAAGGTAAAAGAAAGAAAGAGGCTGACCATGGCCACATGGAGAGAAGGGGGAAGGGAGAGGGAAAAGGAGAGCTAGAGATGAGAGTAAGAAAGGTGAGAACTTAAGAGAGAGAGGAGTGGCCAAGCAGCCCCTTTTATAGTGGGAGGGACTATCTTGTAGTTGCAGGGTAGCTGTGGAGAGCATACCTGGTCATTGTCAGGTAACTGTGAGGGTAGAGTCTAGCTAGAATGCCAGGAGCTTGGGGCTTTGTCTGTGTGACTGATAGTCACAGAATTATGGAGTTGAGAGGGCTCTGTGGTGTCAGGCACCTGTCTCTGGGAAAGTGGCTCTCTGTTCCATTCCTTGTAGAGTTTTCTACTGGGTCTCCAGAACAAGCCTCGCTCAACCAAAACAGGCTGCTTTTCACCGTCCCACAATAGCCAGGAGCTGGAAAGAAGCCAGATGTCCCTCAACAGAGGAATGGATACAGAAAATATGATACATTTACACAATGGAGTACTACTCAGCTATTAAAAACAATGAATTTATGAAATTCCTAGGCAAATGGATGGATCTGGAGTATATCATCCTGAGTGAGGTAACCCAATCACAAAAGAACTCATATGATATGCACTCACTGATAAGTAGATATTAGCCCAGAAGCTCAGAATACCCAAGATACAATTCACAAACCACATGAAACTCAAGAAGAAGGAAGACCAAAGTGTGGATACCTTGATACTTCTTAGAAGGGGGATCAAAATACCCATGGCAGGAGTTACAGAGACAAAGGGTGGAGCAGAAATGGAAGGAAGGACCATCCAGAGACTGCCCCACCTGGGGATACATCCCATATACAATCACTAAGCCCAGACACTTTTGTGGATGCCAACAAGTGCTTACTGACAGAAGCCTGTTAAAGCTGTCTCCTGAGAGGTTCCACCAGTGACAAATACAGAGGTGGATACTTACAGCCTACCATTGGGCTGAGCACAGGGTCCCCAATGAAGAAGATAGAGAAAGAACCCAAGGAGCTGAAGTGGTTAGCAGCCCCATAGTAGAAACAACAATATGAACTAACCAGTACCCCCAGGGACTAAATCACCAACCAAAGAGTACACATGGTAGGACTCATGGCTCCAGCTGCATATGTAGCAGAGGAGGGTCTAGTCAGTCATCAGTGGGAGGAGAGGCCCTTGGTCCTATGAAGGCTCTATGCCCCACTGTAGGGGGATGCCAGGATCAGGAAGCACGTGTGGATGGGTTGGTGAGCAGGTGGAGGGGAGAGGGATAGGGGGGTTCCAAAGAGAAAACCAAGAAAGGGGACATTTTAAATGTAAATAAAGTAAATACCTAATTAAAATATGAAAAGTTAATAAATAGAAGGCTCCTAAAATAGAAACATATATGAAGGCAGTCTAAATGAAATCTCCAATGAATGGGGGAAACAGAGCTCAAACTGGACGTCTCTTCTCACCAAATGAAGCCCCCAGTACCACAAATGAGTTACATTTCATTGAGTTAATGCCAAAAGGGGTTCTGCAGGAATCCCCAAACAACCCAGGCTGTTGCCAAGACTATAAGTTGCTCTCCACAAACTGACAGCAAGGCCTATTGCTGAATAAAACACCTATACTACTCACTGAACATGGTAAAGTCAAGCTGGTGCCTACATATATCATTCACCTTTACATACTAGCACCTTTGGTACAGGAAAGTATTCTGCATGCTACTAAAGGAGAAACATAAACACCAACCCTACTGCCTTAGTTAGGGTTTTACAGCTGTGAATAGACACCATGACCAATGCAACTCTTAGACAACATTTCATTGGGGCTAGCTTACAGGTTCAGAGGTTCTGTTCATTGTTATCAAGGTGGGAGCATGGCAGCATCCAGGCAGACATGGGGCTGGAGGAGCTGAGAGTCCCATCTCTTGTTCTGAAGGTAGCTAGAAGACTAGCTTCCAGGCAGCTGAGGGTCTTAAATCCAACACCCACAGTGACAAACACCTACTCCAACAAGGCCACACCTCCTAATAGTGCTACTCTCTGGGCCAAGCATAGACAAACCATCACACCTACTATAAACCCTGTGAACTACAATGGTGTCCTGCCTGCAAAAGATGCATGAATAATGGTGGTACAAGGCTTATGAGAATAACCAACTAATATCTGATTTGACATAAGGTCCATTCACTAGGTGTAACCCATACTAGACACTGTCTGGAGTACAAGAACATGAGGGACATTGGTGAAACCAAATACTGCTATTCTAAAAGAAGACAGCAATGACATTCTTCAGTACTCATAGATCAGCTCTTTGCTCAGCCATCATCAGAGAAGCTTCCTCCTGTAGCACATAGGAACAAATACAGAAACCTATAGCCAGACAATATTCAGAGAGTGAGAAAACTTGTAACGGGATGCCTCCATCAAATTCCTCCCCACAGCTCTCGTGGAACCCTGAGTAAGAGGGGCAGAAAGAATATAAGAGCCAGAGAGGTAGAAGACACTAAGGAAGACACTTCTAAATCCATAAGATCTGTGCACAATAAAACTCACAGTGACTGAGGTAGCATGAACAGGTCTGCATGGGTCTTTTCCAGGTGATGTTCTAGAGCTGAAAGAAGTGGACACATGCCCCCTATCTCTAACCTAGAATCTACTTCCAATTGATAACCACTTGCAAATGAAAATTCAGTTTCCTCCAAGGGAGTCTCACCAAGAAAGCAAACTACTCTTGAGAGTAGACTCCATGCCAGGAAGTAACTGGCCAACAGAAAACAAACTCAATGGCATCTTCAGAGGTTCCTTGCTCTGTGATGTCACACCAGGGCTTTTTATCTTATTTTACACTTTTATTTTTATTTTATTTTTTAAGTTTTTTCTCTCTTTTACCTTACAGGTACTTTAGATATAGATAGATTGGATAGATAGATAGATAGATAGATAGATAGATAGATAGATAGATAGATAGATAGATAGATAGATATTATGGCTTCCAGTTCCCAGTTTAGTGTTTTTATGGAATTCCTGAGTGTGTGGGTCTTTTCCTTCTGTTTGTTTGTTTTGTCCTATTCCAAAGCATTGTTTATTGTTTTATTATATTTTCTCTTATATTATTATTATCCCTCAGAAGTCTGTTTTCTAATAAGAGACATAAATGGGGTGGGTTCAGATGGAAGGGAGATGGGGAGCAACTGGGAAAAAGAGAGGAAGAGGAAACCATAATCAGGATATATTATGTGAAAAAAAATCTAGCTTCAATAAAAGGGAAAAATGGTGTTTGAATAAAAAAGGAGCCCTTGAGTCTAATTCGAAACCATCTGAGCTGTCTTCTGCATCACACTGAGGACCCTTCCTACAAGAGAACAAAGCTCTTCACACAAGCCAAGAAGTATGACAGAGGGACAGGCCTGATGCCCTTTGAGCTGTGAACCTGGTTGCTCTCAACAATGGGAGCAAATCTACTGCCTTCTTTGCCTAACCTACTTACAGATACATTTCCAATTCACAGCATTAGGAACTCCTGTATATCTACCAGTGGCCAGCCAAAAACTATATAACTAAGAAAAAGTCACTATTTGAACTCTCACCTGCTGCTTCTATGTCTAGCTACTAGTTTCAAGCTGGTTTAAGTAAGTTGGAAGTCTGAGTCTAGAGAGATGGCTCAGTGGTTAAGAGAACTGACTGCTATTGCAGAGGACTGGGGTTCAGTTCCCAGCATCCATATGGTGGCTAACAACAATGTATAACTATAGTTCCAGGGGACCCAGGGCCCTCCTCTGGCCTAACCTGGCCCTGAACACACATGGTGCATATACATACATGCAGCCAAAACACTCATATATAAATAAAATAAAAGTAGTAAGCATTTTTTAAGTTCAAACACTTTTCTTTCCAATCATTTGCACCTGTCAGCTTCTTCTTTTTTCCTTTGGAAAGCCATTCCCTGTTACTCCCTAATCACTTGGTGTTTCCTGTGATGCTTCCGATTACGGTAGCAATGTGACCACTTTAACTTTCGTGAGTCTCTATTGGCTCCTGAACCCCAGGGGAAGGAAAGATTTGCTGCCAACCTGCCCCTTCTGCATGGTGTCAGCTCCAAGTCATAAATAGTTGAGCGTTCTCTAGCTACAAGGTTACAGAAGCAATAAGTGAGTCCTTATCAATTCCTTTCTGTCTGTTAAATTTCATTTTCTTCATCCTTGGACATAAAGTTCATAAGAGAGGGTTTCTCCCTCTGTCTTCTTTCTCTTTGAATCGTTGTGGAGAGAGGAGGAAGCTTCTGTTGTCTGTGTTTCTTTCGCTTCAGCAGAGACTGGACTCCTGCCGTTGACTATCGACTTGGCATTAACCACTTTCACCGCCTCTTATGAGAAGACACATTAAATACATAAACACTGTGAGACTCAAGCTGAACAGGTAAATACATCATAGGAAGAGAACAGAAAATGGAAGCAAATTGCCCTTGGGTTACAGGCACGAACAACCAATGGCTCTAGGAAGCCCCTAGAAGCCCTACAGACTGTGTTAGCCTAGCCACTTGCATCTCTCTAAACTCAGATTTCCAACTTGTTTAAACCAGCTTGAAACTAGTTGCTAGACACAGAAGCAGCAGATGAGAGTTCAACTAGTGACTTTTTCTTGGTTATATAGTCCCTGGCTCACCACTGTAGGTTATATAGGAGTTCCTTACTGCTGTGAGATGGAAATGTATCTGAATGTAGCTTAGGCAAAGAAGGTAGTAGATTCCGGGATTCCGCCGAGACTAGTCTGCCCAGGAGAGAGTGTGGACTACAGAAGCTAACAGCTTCTGGGACAGGTGGAAGCCACAGAGCTTCTGGGGCAGACCGAGTTTCAGGCTCCAGACATCCAGACACCTTCCCTGCCAGAGGAGAGGTGTTCACCACGCCCGGGAGGGCTTTGCCGCAGCATCTGGGGTAGCCATCTTGGTTCCCGGATCCCACCGAGACTAGTCTGCTGAGGTTAGAGTGTGGGCTACAGAAGCTACACAGATTCTGGGACAAGCTCTGTTTCAGGCCTTCATCTTCTGCCAGGAGGCAGGTCCGAACGCCAGATATCTGTCCACCTTCTGTAGAAGAGGAGAGCTTGCCTGCAGAGAGTGCTCTAACCACTGAAACTCAGGAGAGAGCTAGTCTTCCAGGTCTGCTGATAGAGGCTAATGGAATCACGAGAGGAATAAGATCTAAGCAGAGACAACTATAACAACTAACTCCAGAGATTACCAGATGGCGAAAGGCAAACGTAAGAATCTTATTAACAGAAACCAAGACCACGCACCATCATCAGAACCCAGCACTCCCACCTCGGCCAGTCCTGGGCACCCCAACACACCCGAAAAGCTAGACCCGGATTTAAAAGCATATCTCATGATGATGGTAGAGGACATCAAGAAGGACTTTAGTAACTCACTTAAAGAAATACAGGAGAACACTGCTAAAGAGTTACAAGTCCTTAAAGAAAACAGGAAAACACAACCAAACAGGTAGAAGTCCTTAAAGAAAAACAGGAAAACACACCTAAACAGGTGATGGAAATGATCAAAAACCATACTAGACATAAAAAGGGAAGTAGACACAATAAAGAAAACCCAAAGTGAGGCAACACTGGAGATAGAAACCCTAGGAAAGAAATCTGGAACCATAGATGCGAGCATCAGCAACAGAATACAAGAGATGAAAGAGAGAATCTCAGGTTCAGAAGATTCCATAGAGAACATCAGCACTACAATCAAAGAAAATGCAAAATACAAAAAGATCCTAACTGAAAACATCCAGGAAATCCAGGACACAATGAGAAGACCAAACCTACGGATAATAGGAGTAGATGAGAATGAAGATTTTCAACTTAAAGGGCCAGTAAATATCTTCAACAAAATTATAGAAGAAAACTTCCCAAACCTAAAGAAAGAGATGCCCATGAACATACAAGAAGCCTACAGAACTCCAAATAGACTGGACCAGAAAAGAAATTCCTCCCGACACATAATAATCAGAAAAACAAATGCACTAAATAAAGATAGAATATTAAAAGCAGTAAGGGAAAGAGGTCAAGTAACATATATAAAGGCAGGCCTATCAGAATTACACCAGACTTCTCACCAAAGACTATGAAAGCCAGAAGATCCTGGACAGATGTTATACAGACACTAAGAGAACACAAATGCCAGCCCAGGCGCCTATACCCAGCAAAACTTCCAATTACCATAGATTGAGAAACCAAAACATTCCACGACAAAGTCAAATTCATACATTATCTTTCCACGAATCCAACCCTTCAAAGGATAATAACAGAAAAAAACAATACAAGGACGGAAACCACATCCTAGAAAAAGCAAGAAAGTAATCCTTCAACAAACCTAAAAGAAGACAGCCACAAGAACAGAATGCAAACGATAACAACAAAAATAAAAGGAAGCAACAATTACTTTTCTTTAATATCTCTTAATATCAATAGACTAAATTCCCTCAATAAAAAGACATAGACTAACAGACTGGCTACACAAACAGGACCCAACATTTTGCTGCTTACAGGAAACCCATCTCAGGGAAAAAGACAGACACTACCTCAGAGTGAAAGGCTGGAAAACAATTTTCCAAGCAAATGGTATGAAGAAACAAGCTGGAGTAGCCATTCTAATATCTAATAAAATCGACTTCCAACCCAAAGTTATCAAAAAAGACAAGAAGGAGCACTTCATACTCATCAAAGGTAAAATCTTCCAAGAGGAACTCTCAATTCTGAATATCTATGCTCCAAATGCAAGGGCAGCCACATTCATTAAAGAAACTTTAGTAAAGTTCAAAGAACACATTGCACCTTACACAATAATAGTGGGAGACTTCAACACACCACTTTCATCACTGGACAGATCATGGAAACAGAAACTAAACAGTAACACAGTGAAACTAACAGAAGTTATGAAAAATAGATTTAAGAGATATCTACAGAACATTTTATCCTAAAAAAAAAAAAAAGATATACCTTCTTCTCAGCACCTCATGGTACCTTCTCCAAAACTGACCATATAATTGGTCACAAAACAGGCCTCAACAGATACAAAAATATTGAAATTGTCCCATGCATCCGATTAGATCACCATGGACTAAGGCTGATCTTCAATAATAACATAAATAATAGAAAGCCAACACTCACATGAAGAAACTGAAGAACACTTTTCTCAATGATACCTTGGTCAAGGAAGGAATAAAGAAAGAAATTAAAGACTTTTTAGAGTTTAATGAAAATGAAGCCACAACATACCCAAACTTATGGGACACAATGAAAGCATTTCTAAGAGGAAAACTCATAGCTCTGAGTGCCTCCAAAAAGAAACTAAAGAGAGCACACACTAGCAGCTTGACAACACACCTAAAAGCTCTAGAACAAAAGGAAGCAAATTCACCCAAGAGGAGTAGACGGCAGGAAATAATCAAACTCAGGGGCGAAATCAACCAAGTGGAAACAAGAAATATTCAAAGAATCAACCAAACCAGAAGCTGGTTCTTTGAGAAAATCAACAAGATAGATTAAACCCTTAGCCAGACTCACTAGAGGGCACAGGGACAGCATCCTAATTAACAAAATCAGAAATGAGCAAGGAGTCATAACAAGAGATCCTGAAGAAATCCAAAACACCATCAGATCCTTCTACAAATGGCTATACTCAACAAAACTGGAAAACCTGGATGAAATGGACAAATTTCTAGACAGATACCAGGTTTCAAAGTTAAATCAGGATCAGGTTAATGATCTAAACAGTCCTATATCCCCTAAAGAAATAGAAGCAATCATTAATAGTGTCCCAACCAAAAAAAAGCCCAGGAGCAGATGGGTTTAGTGCAGAGTTCTATCAGACCTTCAAAGAAGATCTAATCCCAATTCTTCACAAAGGAGTCCACAAAATATGAAGCCACAATTACTCTGATACCTAAACCACAGAAAGACCCAACAAAGATAGAGAACTACAGACCAATTTCCCTTATGAATATCGATGCAAAAATACTCAATAAAATTCTCACTAACTGAATCCAAGAACACATCAAAACAATCATCCATCCTGACCAAGTAGGTTTCATTCCAGGGATGCAGGGATGGTTTAATATTGGAAATTCATCAACATAATCCATTATATAAACAAACTCAAAGACAAAAACCACATGATCATCTCATTTGGTGAGGAAAAAGCATTTGACAAAATCCAACACCCATTCATGATAAAAGTCTTGGAAAGATCAGGAATTCAAGGCCCATACCTAAACATGATAAAAGCAAACCAGTAGCCAACATCAAAGTAAACGGTGAGAAGCTGGAAGCAATCCCACTAAAATCAGGGACTGGACAAGGCTGTCGACTTTCTCCCTACCTATTCAACATTGTACTTGAAGTCCTAGCCAGAGCAATTCGACAACAAAAGGAGATCAAGGGGATACAAATTGGAAAGGAAGAAGTCAAAATATCACCTTTTGCAGAAGATATGATAGTATATATAAGTGACCCTAAAAATTCCACCAGAGAACTCCTAAACCTGATAAACAGCTTCGGTGAAGAGGCTGGATATAAAATTAACTCAAACAAGTCAATGGCCTTTCTCTACACAAAGAATAAACAGGCTGAAAGAGAAATTAGGGAAACTACAACCTTCTCAATAGTCACAAATAAAATAAAATACCTTGGCTTGACTCTAACTAAGGAAGTGAAAGATCTGTATGATAAAAACTTCAAGTCTCTGAAGAAAGAAATTAAAGAAGATCTCAGAAGATGGAAAGATCTCCCATGCTCATGGATTGGCAGGATCAACATGGTAAAAATGGCTATCTTGCCAAAAGCAATCTACAGATTCAATGCAATCCCCATCAAAATTCCAACTCAATTCTTCAACGAATTAGAAAGAGCAATCTGCAAATTCATCTGGAATAACAAAAAACCTAGGATAGCAAAAACTCTTCTCAAGGATAAAAGAACCTCTGGTGGAATCACCATGCCTGACCTAAAGCTTTACTACAGAGCAATTGTGATAAAAACTGCATGGTACTGGTATAGTGACAGACAAGTAGACCAATGGAATAGAATTGAAGACCCAGAAATGAACCCACACACCTATGGTCATTTGATCTTTGACAAGGGAGCTAAAACCATCTAGTGGAAAAAAGGCAGCATTTTCAACAAACGGTGCTGGCACAACTGGCAGTTATCATGTAGAAGAATGTGAATTGATCCATTCGTATCTCCTTGTATTATGGACAAATCTAAGTGTATCAAGGAACTTCACATAAAACCAGAGACACTGAAACTTATAGAGGAGAAAGTGGGGGAAAACCTCGAAGATATGGGCACAGGGGGAAAATTCCTGAATAGAACAGCAATGGCTTGTGCTGAAACATCGAGAATCGACAAATGGGACCTCATAAAATTGCAAAGCTTCTGTAAGGCAAAAGACACCGTCAATAAGACAAAAAGACCACCAACAGATTGGGAAAGGATCTTTACCTATCCTAAATCACATAGGGGACTGTTATCCAATATATATAAAGAACTCAAAAAGGTGGACTCCAGAAAATCAAATAACCCCATTAAAAAAATGGGGCTCAGAGCTAAACAAAGAATTCCCACCTGAGGAATACCGAATGGCTGAGAAGCACCTGAAAAAATGATCAGCATCCTTAATCATCAGGGAAATGCAAATCAAAACAACCCTGAGATTCCACCTCACACCAGCCAGAATAGCTAAGATCAAAAATTCAGGTGACAGCAGATGCTGGCAAGGATGTGGAGAAAGAGGAACACTCCTCCATTGTTGGTGGAAAAGCAAGCTTGTACAACCACTCTGGAAATCAGTCTGGCGGTTCCTCAGAAAATTGGACATAGTACTACCAGAGGATCCAGCAATACCTCTCCTGAGCATATATCCAGAAAATGTTCCAACCGGTAAGAAGGGCACATGCTCAACTATGTTCATAGCAGCCTTATTTGTAATAGCCAGAAGCTGGAAAGAACCCAGATGCCCCTCAACAGAGGAATGGATACAGAAAATGTGGTACATTTACACAATGGAGTACTACTCAGCTATTAAAAAGAATGAATTTATGAAATTCCTAGGCAAATGGATGGACCTTGAGGGCATCATCCTGAGTGAGGTAACCCAATCACAAAGGAACTCGCACAATATGTACTCACTGATAAGTGGATATTAGCCCAGAAACTTAGAATACCCAAGATACAAGATACAATCTGCAAAACACATGAAACTCAAGAACGAAGACCAAAGTGTGGACACTTTGCCCCTTCTTAGAATTGGGAACAGAACACCCATGGAAGGAGTTACAGAGACAAAGTTTGGAGCTGAGACGAAAAGATGGACCACCTAGAGACTGCCATACCCGGGGATCCATCCCATAATCCGCCTCCAAATGCTGTCACCATTGCACGCACTAGCAAGATTTTGCTGAAAGGACCCAGATATAGCTGTCTCTTGTGAGGCTATGCCTGGGCCTAGCAAACACAGAAGTGGATGCTCACAGTCAGCTATTGGATGGATCACAGGGCCGCCAATGGAGGAGCTAGAGAAAGTACCCAAGGAGCTAAAGGGATCTGCAACCCTATAGGTGGAACAACAATATGAACTAACCAGTACCGCCTCCCCCCCACCCCCACCCCCAGGAGCTCATGTCTCTAGCTGCATATGTATCAGAAGATGGCCTAGTCGGCCATCAGTGGAAAGAGAGGCCCATTGGTCTTGCAAACTTTATATGCCTCAGTACAGGGGAACACCAGGGCCAAGAAGTGGGAGTGGGGGAATAGGGGAGTGGATGGGGAGGGTATGTGGGTCTTTGGGATAGCATTGGAAATGTAAATGAAGAAAATACCTAATTAAAATAAAAAATAAAAAAAAGAAGGTAGATTGTCTGAGAGCAACCAGGTTCACAGGCTCAAAAAACATGAAGACTATCCCTCTATCATACTTCTTGGCTTATGTGAAGAGCTTTGTTCTCTTATAGAAAGAGTCCTCTGTGTGACACAGAAGACAGCTCAAAAAACTCCCCTTTCTACATCTGATCCTCTCAGTGATGGCTGCTATTCCCTGAGAATCTGTCACTTAGACACAAAGCCTTTTCATAACTGCTGTCTGTCTGGGTCCTTTGTGGTATCCTAAGTGGCAGATAGCGTTGATTGTATTTCCTATTTTGTAAACTGTGACCAAGACTTATGAAGAACAAAACACGTTCCCAAAATCGCATGGGGTGGAAGTAGATAAGTAGACTGGAGCATGAGCGTTCTAACTCATGACCTCTACCATCTTTCAAGTTGAGGCTGCCAGCTGACCGCTGGGGATGTCACCCCTCACGTGGGGAGAATACTGAAAACACCCCTCAGGTAGGACTTGGTGTTATTGTCCAAGATCTGACACTATAAAAATATATTTTAAAATTGGGGCTGGGGAAACGGGTCAGACTGTGAAGTTCTTTGCATGAAACGTGAAAGCTTGAGTTCCATTCCCAAACTATGTACAATCTTAGCATGGCAGCATAGCCTGTAAACCCAGCGCTGGTGGAGCAGCGTCAGGAGGATTCCCTAGGGCTCCTTGGCCCGCCAGTCTAGCCAAATCAATGAGCTCCAAGAAAGAGCTCCGTCTCAAAAACTTAGAGTGGAAAGGGATGGGGCAAGATCCCTGACATTGACCTCAGGCCCTCAGTGGCAAGAGCATGCACACACAGTGAGACAGAGGCAGAGAAACAGAGACAGGGAGACAGAGACACAGAGGAGCAGGAAGGAACAGAGAGAGACAGATACAAACAGCGACTGAGACCTGGAATATTGGCTTTCTAACCTCTCTGACATTTTCCAGATGTGTGAATTTTCATCAGATTCCTCAGCTTTCTCTCTTCTCTCCAGTGTCCACTGAACAAAGGGTTGCTTTGAACAGAGCCAACTTGCTCATCGCTTCTATAGGTACAGCTTCATTTATGATTCAAAGTAAGGCTCCAAGGACACAGGACAGCCCTACTCTGCTGCCCATTTTACAGACCAAAAAAAGAAGGTTCAGAGGAACCTGATAAGTCGCCCAAGGCCAAGGCTGGGCTTTTAACTACAGCATGGAAACCTTCACAGCCCAGAGTCTCACCAGCCTCACACGCATCCAGCTCACAGTAAATTAATAAATTAATAATGGATGACTCCATTCAAGGGCTAGCTCTCCTGAGGACCTATGTTTACAGATTCTCTGTATGTCCCTTCACCTTTGTCCTTGCCACAGAAAACTCAAGACTTGTGAAAAGATCAGGTCCGCAGCAACCCTTATTCCTTCAGCCCCAAGCTTCCATTTGCCTTCTCCCCTCCCCCAAGGCAATCTTTCACCTTCATTCTTTTATTGGAGGGGGGAGTCTTTTTTGGGGGTTTTTTTTGAGACAGGGTTTCTCTGTGTAGCCCTGGCTGTCCTGGAACTCACTTTGTAGACCAGGCTGGCCTCGAACTCAGAAATCCACCTGCCTCTGCCTCCCAAGTGCTGGGATTAAAGGTGTGCACCACCACGCCTGGCTTCACCTTCATTCTTGACTCTGTTCTTTTTGCTCCAATGCTCCCATTTGCTCATTTCTCACCAGCTGACACTCTGCAGAAGTGCATGACTCCTAACCCTTCTGGTATCCACCTCTTGAGCCACCTCTGCCCATTCCTCTCTCAGCTTGACCCAGCACAGGGTCAGTCCGGGCACGAGGCGTGTTTGGATTCCTGTCAGAGGCTTGTGGACAGGACTGACTTGAGCCCCCAGCTCCACAGAAGCATCTCCTTCCTGTTCTAATCTCATTATGAAGACGCAGCCAGCCCCGTGCCAAGGAGGGGAAAGTGGTCACAAATCTTAGGATTATCATTTTCTACCCATTGAGTTAATCATGTGCAATTTCACAGTGTCTGGCACTCTAGCCACTGAGACAGCTGGAGGGCTGGTTGCCTTATCATGAAAAGTCTTTTTCTGACATTCTTCCAGGGTGTGGACGCTCACCACTTCCTGTAGATACCTGCATCAATTAATCATCAAGACAATCCCCCATAGGCTAACCTGATCCACTCTGTCTCTGGCTGATCATAAAGGCCAGCCACCATGCATCTCACTGCCAGCTCTTCGCCCTCAAGACAAGAAGGAAGACAGAATCCTGCATTTAATGGTGTAATGCTGATTTGGTATCACAGACCCACCTACTAAGCCCTTCCAGGAGGCCAGTGCTAGAAAGAGACTGATTATTCTCACGTTGTAAGTGAGAAACTCAAAGGCTAAAGGAAAGAAGTAACTTGTCCGAGGCTTAAAACTAAAAGAGAGGGTCAAAATTAGGGTCTAAATCTGAGACCCACAGCCTAACCATCTAAGCCATGGCTAGAGATGTCACATGAATATTTAGGGCAAAAGCTTAGGCTCCAGCACATCCAGTATTCAACTAAAAGCATGAGTCCCATTCAAAGCAAAAAGCAATTTAAAACTATAGCATCAGTTTGTTGAGCCTTTTGAAATCTGTAGACTGTATCTTGTGTATTCTGTATGGGTTTTTTTCTTTTTTTCCCACTTATTATATCCACTTATTAGTGAGTACATACCATTTTGGGTCCACTTATTATTATATCTACTTATTAGTGAGTACATACCATACTGAGTACATACCAAAAGGTACATACATACCTTTTGGGTCTGAGTTACCTCACTCAGGATGATATTTTCTAGTTCCATCCATTTGCCTGCAAAAGTCAGGATGTCTTCGTTCTTAATAGCTAAGTAGTATTCCATTTGTGTAAATGAGCCACATTTTCTGTATCCATTCTTCTGTCATGGGACATCTAGGTTGTTTCCAGCTTCTAGCTATCACAAATAAGGCCACTAAGAACATAGTGGAACAGGTGCCCCTGTGGCATGGTGGGGCATCTTTTGGGTATACTCCCAAGAGTGGTATAGCTGGGTTTTCAGGCAGATCTATTTCCAATTTTCTGAGGAACTGCCAAACTGATTTCCAGAGTGGTTGTACCAGTTTGCAATTCCACCAGCAATGGAGGAGTGTTCCTTTTTCTCCACATCCTCACCAGCATCTGCTGTCACCTGAATTTTTGATCTTAGCCATTCTGATTGGTGTAAGGTGGAATCTCAGGGTCATTTTGATTTGCATTTCTCTGATCACTAAGGACTTTGAACATTTCTTTAGATGTTTCTCAGCCATTCGAGGGTGCCCAAGTGATGATGCCTCAGTCCCACTTGGGAGAGAGAAGAAAGCAATTACAAGTGGGGAGGGATGGAGGGAGGGACTTGGGAAGGAATGTGGAGGGGGCCGTGGGGGGGTAGAGGAGAACCTGATCTGGTATTTGGTGAGGGAAAAGGACTGAAGCCCTGAGGGCAAGCAGAGAGAATGTAAACAGGCAACCTCAGGAAATAGGAGGTTGGGGGGGACAACCCGCCCCCAGAATGCACCAGAGACCTGGGAGGTGAGAGACTCCCAGGACTCATAGGGAGGGACCTTTAATGAAATGCCCAACAGTAGGGAGAGGGAACTTATAGATTCCCACCTCCAGCAGGAGGAGAGGACATCAAGTGAGAGATGGAGTTGCCATCCCACAGTCACACCTCTGACCCATAATTGTTTCTGTCTGGAAGAATTACAGGGATGAAAATGGAGAGGAGCCTGAGAAAAAGAAGGTCCAGTGACAGGCCCAAAGTGGGATCCAGCTGAAGTGAAGGTCCCAAGGCCTGACACTATTACTGAGGCTATGGAATGCTCACAAAAAGGGATCTATCATGACTGCCCTCTGAGAGACCCAACAAGCTGCTGAAAGAGTCAGATGCAGTTATTTGCACCCAACCAATCTACAGAAGCAGCTGAGCCCTGTTGTTGAATTAGGGAAAAGCTGAAAGAAGCTGAGGAGGAGGGTGACTCTGTAGGAGGACCAGCAGTCTCAATTAATCTGGACCTCCAAGATCTCTCAAACACTGGACCACCAAACAGGCAGCATACACCAGCTGATATGAGGCCCCTAACACACATACAGTAGAGGACTACCAGGTCTGTGTTCATCAGAGATGAAGCACCTAACCCTCAAGAGACTGGAGGCCCCAGGGAGTTTAGAGGTCAGGTGGGGTGGGGGTTGGGGTGCATCAACATAGAGATAGGGTGGGGTGGGAGGAGGTGGGGGATGTGAAGCAGTCGGAAGGTGGATGGGGAGGGGCGGGGAATGGAATATGGAGTGTAAAAATTGAAAGAAATAAAAACTATAGCATCATACCTATCTCAAAGGGCTGGCCCAGCCACTGCCAACATGCAAAGCATTTAGAACAAGGCTCACACTCTCTGGCAGCCATGATAATGAAGTTACCACCTCTTCAGCTGCAGGGACTCTGGTTTAAATACAATGAGCACTTCCATCTGAGCCCTGGATGTGGATGGCTCCCTTCAGAGTTCTGCTCAGCCACAGTGGCTGCCCAGTACCGTGTCCCTGTTTATCCTCTCAGTCACCTCACTCTTTGCTCAGTCTCCTTACCTAGCTCACTGCTACCAGGATCACCATCAGTGATCTATCTGGGTCCATTTATCTTTGGTAATGACAGCCCCATCAGAGCATCAGGATCTTCTAGAGTTACCTCACCCTGGTGTCTGCTGCACTTACAGAATGTAGGCTTGGGACCCCAGGTAGTATGGTAGATGGTACCTGGTCCTGTCTGCTGTCAAATTGGTTCATCCTGATCTCTCCTCACCAATCCTTCCAGCCTCGCTAGTCTCATTTTCCTTCCTCCAACAAAGCCTTTCCTACCTCCAGGCCTTTGCACACATGGTCCTCCTTCTAGAATGCCCTTTCCATGGTGTGTGTGTGTGTGTGTGTGTGTGTGTGTGTGTGTGTGTGTGTGTAGACATGTGGAAGCCAAAGGACAATGATGTCAGCTGTTGTTTCTCAGAAGCCATCTTAATTATTTGACCTAGGGTCTCTCACTGGCCTGGAATTCACCACATAGGTTAGGCAGTGAACCCCAGTGAACCCCAGGGATCCACCTGTCTCCACCTCCTCATGTCTAGGCTTATACGTGCACTCTACCACAACCAGCACTAAGTGCAGATCAAACTCAGGTCCTCACACTTTCAAGGCAAGCCCTATACCAACACAGCCCCACCCCCACAGCTACTCTGCACAGTTGCTCACCAAGGCTTCCCTAAGCATTGACTTTTCAGATATCTTACTCTTTTCTCGGTGCCCCACCCCCATCATATCCTGCAATGGCCATGACTCATTTTATCTTTATTTTGAGCTCTTGAGGAGTAAAGAGACCTCATCTGTCTTGTTCATGGCTCTGCCCTCTGCACCCAGAATCCCCTCTGGTCCATGGGCTGGGCTCAGCACACATCTGCTAAATGAATGAACCATATGCTACATGGCTTAGCTTCTGGAAAATCTAGTCCATAACTTTATTTACTCTTAAAAAGAAAATTACAGCAGTTCGCCCACACTTGCTGGTGATCGTTCTGTCCACACAGGCTGTGATTTATGAAATAGAATAGGAAGAATTAAAGAATATTAGAGCTTTGAGAGGGCCCTATGAGATCATTTAATTTCTCATTTTGTAAATGAGAAAACTGGAACTCAGAGAGGCTCTGGGATTTTACCCAAGACCATATCCACTTCTTCATAACAGAATTGCTTAGTGTTTAATTTCTCTAATTAAACAAGCAATTGTCCATTGAAACAATAAAATCTACACAGAGAAATACCTCATAGAGATTCCAGGGTGTCTGCCCCTGCTTCTTAATCCACAAAGGCCTGGGATACCAGTTTGTGCACGTTTTTAAATAGATGTGTGCATCTGTAGTTTTATTAAATGTGGATTGTCTTGAAAATTCATAATTCATGTAGACCTAGAAGTGACATCTTCTGTATTAAAATGCATTTTTGGAATCCTGCTAGTCATCATAGGTCAAGACAAAGGATGCTACTAGATGCTCTCTGTTAACAATAAGAAGGCTCAGGGCCCGGAGAGATAGCTCAGTAGTTAAGAATGCTTGCTGTTCTTGCAAAGGACCAGGGCTCAATCTCAAGAACTTACTTAGAGTGGCCCAAAATTTCCTATGACTTCAACTCTAAGGAATCCAACACCCTCTTTTGGCTTCTGCAATCATCTGCACACATATGGTATACGCACATACATACACGATAACCTTTTTTTTTAAGAAAAGCATACAAAATGCAGTTGGCTGGCTCAGAAAGAAATGCTCAGAGTGAAGTGAGACATTAGTGATGCAAGGTGGAGAGGATGCTGAGCAAGATGGTGGAGAGGATGCTGAACAAGATGTCAAGAGATGCCTTCTACGAAGATGCTAGAGGAGAGTGTTGTGGAGGAAGCCACCAAAGGAAGAGCTGAGGACAGAGACATCTGTGCTTGGGAGGAGTGACACCAGCCTTCAAGCAGGAATAGGTACCTGGGGGCACTGAGGGACAGGTCACAGGCCTAGAGTATAGTGTACAGAGATAAGAGCAGAAAAGAGGTGGTATAGGAATGGTACAAAGGCATCCAGGAGTACCAGGGTAACGGACACACAAGCACTGTGAAGCCTACTTCACAGTCCTCCTGTTGCTTGTCCACACTCCCTTTGTGTTCACAGCACAAAGTGGGCCTGACTCCCCCATATGTGCTCAGGGTCTACAATTCCAACCAAATGATCAACACAGAATCAGGTCCCTGGTAAAAGGGAGGAGGGAGAGAGGCATCCCATACCCTCTGCAGTTCACAGCCAACTGAGTCAACAGACACATGAGTGACTAGCTCAGCTGTGACACAGCAGAGCCCTTCAGATACCAGTGACAGGAAGGGTCACTTGGGAAACAAGGGAAGGAAATTGGAAGGGCTGAGCAAGGAATGTAAGTGGAGGCAAGATACACACCTGACCAAGAAACCATTATGATCTGATGTGGGTGGGATGACCCAAAGAGGGAAAAGCCACAGAGTAAGACAGCTGCATGCCAGCACCTAGCAGAGACAGATGGAGAGCCAGCAAGGGACAGTGAGAAATAAAGTGAGAAGAGAAGCTAGAAAGCCTAAGCCAGACACCAGGAGGGCTGGGAGTGCCTACCTCTGCTGCAGGTGTTGTCTCTTAGAAGCAGAGAACATTTGAGAAAGGACCTGGCCTCGCTGGTAATTGCAGACTGTGCAGCTCAGCTCCCCACTGGGCAGTTCCTGGAGCAGGGTAAACCCAGCTGACCTTCTGCCTCCTTAGCCAACTGATATTAACACCTGCTATAGCCTGGTGTTTTGAATAGGTATGCCCCCCCAATATACTCCTGTGTGAGAATGCATGGCCCATAAGGAGTGGCACTATTTGAAACTGTGGCCTTATTGTAGTAGGTGTGCCACTTGTTGGAGGAAGTGTGCCACTGTGGAAGTGTTCTCTGTGGTCTTATATATATTATATATATATATATATAGATAGATAGATAGATAGATAGATAGATAGATAGATAGATAGATAGATAGATAGATAGATATATGTTCAAGCTACACCCAATGTGGCTACATAGTCTCCTTCTGCTGCCTACCGATCCAAGATGTATAACTCTCAGCTCCTGTTTAGCACCGCAATGGCCTGCATGCCCCCCATGCTTCTCACCATGATGATAATAGACTAAACCTCTGAAACTGTAACCCAACCTCAATTAAACATTCGTCTTTATGAGAGTTACCCTGGTCATGCTGTCTCTTTAGAGCAAGAGAATCCCTAAGACGTACAGTTTGAATTTAAAACATCCCACATAAATTTATGTGTTTGAACATTCAGTCCCCAGTCAGTGGTGCTGTTTGGAAACTGTAAGTTTTTGGAGGTAGAGCCTGACTGAAGGAAAGAAGTCATGGGGGGGGGGGGGCCAAGACCCACTTCCTGCCAACTGAGGACATACTGTGATCAGCAACCTCAACTCTTACTGCCACACCTTCTCCACCACAATGAACTGTATCACTTTTCACGTTCTGAGCCAGAATAAACCCTTTCTTCCTTAAGTCACTTTCATCAGGTATTTTGTTTCAGCAATGAAACCAGAAACTATAGGGGCTAACCATATGGGACGGTTGAGGATGAGTGAAGACACCAAACATAAATGCTCAATAAAACTTGGTGACTTGTAACCTTAATAGAAGCTGGCTGAGAAGGGGAGGTGTACAGAGCCATGTTCCAGAAGATAATCATTTGAGTCATCAGGAAGGAAGAAATCAATAGAGAAGTCATATTTAAGTAATGTCTAGAGAACAGGAACCCTAAATGCCGGTCAGCATAACTCTCTCTCTTTTTGCAGATAAAACAAGTGAGATTCAGAGAGGGCTGTCACTTGTGGGAACCAGTGTGTGACTCTCTGCTGTTTCTCTGAGACTCTGCCTTACGACCTTTTCTATACTCACAACCCATCAGCAACTCAGGATCAAAGCATCAAAAGGCATGCTATAGACTGACTTCACAAGAGCTTGGAAGTTGTGATTCAAGCCAGACTAGAGCAAAGTGCCATGTTGTTAACTCAAATTGAGACTGATTGATCATTACAAGCCTGCTTTGCCCCAACCAAGCCAACATTTTCCGGCCTTGAAATCTGAGATGGACTCATATCTGAACTCGAGCTGTGTAGGGCAAATAGAGGAAACAGCCCCTGGACCTGAGACAGCTCATCCCTGTTTGACGCTAATTACACACGAATGCTGGAATTAAGAAGACATCATTAAAAGTACATTAGGTTTAATTATGCAGCCACGACAGGCAGGGAGAGGTGCAGCTTGATGCAGAATGCATAATTAGATGAGACCTAATCCATTAGATACTTATTTGTTAAGGAAATGTATCTCATCTGTAAGTGTCACCATGGAGTGACTTGGAACCCATTCCCAGTGAGGCCATTCCTACCACCCATGTCACCCTCACTGATTCAGCCTAAAGGACATTCCACATTACAATACTTCCAACTCCTACAAGTGAACATGAGACAGGTTTCAGATTCTACATGAGAGGGGTCCCTCCTCCATCTGTCCTTTGATTAGTATGACAAGAGTCCTGGGATAAGAGTCAAGAATCATGGGTTCTGTCACCATCTTAACTACTTCCTAGCTGGGTGACATTTGGGCAAGCTCTTTATAAATATATTTTGGCTCCCCATCTATAAAAATAAATTATTTTAATCACTGAAGTTGTATTATAAAGTTGAGGAGAGATTAAATGATTAAAAAAAATCTATGTAGAATACTTAGAGAAGTGCCTCAGATGCCTATAGATTGAGAAAATGATAGACCTACTCTGTCATCATTGTCATCACTATCACCATCACCATCATTAACATTAACATCAGCCTCAGCATCAGCATCACTACCATCATCACCATTATCATCTTTATCACAATCACTACCACTACTATTGCCTTAGTTATTTTCTATTGCTGTGATAAAACACCATGACCAAGGCAACTTATAAATGGAAGGGTTTATTTGGGGGCTGAAGGTTCCAGAGGGATAGGAGTGCATTATGATCATGGTAGAGAGCATGGCAGCAGGCAAACAAGCATGGCACTGGCACAGCTGAGAACTCACATCATGAAAGCAGACAGAATATTGGGAGTGGCCCAAGATTTCTGAAACCTCAAGTGCTCCCTCAGTGACATAACTCCTCCAACAAGTCTATGCTTCCTAATCCTTCCCAACAGTTCCACCAACTTGGAACCAAATATTCAAACATATGTGCCTATAGAGGTCATTCTAATTCAAACCACCTACCCCATCACCACCACAAACGTTAACACCACAATCATGACAACCATCATCAACATCTGCATTATGACTACCACATCACTCACCAACGTTGTCACACCAACAGCTGTCACAACTATGAATAAACCATCTCTCCTCTCCAATCCTGTCTTCCTTCTGTTATAGAATTAGTTGACCATTCCTAAACATCCTAAAAGTATGGCTTATTTGGTTGTTTTTCTGTTTGATTTTTTATTTGGGAGAAGTCTCTCATACCAATGCTTAGATTGGTCTTGAACTCATGATCCTCAAGCCTCAACCAGACAAGTGCTAGAATTATAAACATACCTCACAATACTTGGATTAAAAAAAATTAATCTTAATTTCTTTTCTTAAACATTTAAAACATCTTCCACTATTTAAATCAGAAATAATAATGCATTGTGGAGTTCATAACACATGTGACTAAAATAAATGGCAAAAATACATATGTAATAAAAATAATAAATATAAAAATTAAAAACAAAGGATAAATGGGATGATGCACTCCTGTCACTCAACTTTGAGAGATAGCAAAGAAGCATTAAGAATTTAAGGCAAGCCTGGCCTGAAGTGGCAAATGTAGTATTTTAGTTTCTTTTAAAAATATAGAAATGTTTTAAGAGTTTTTGTTTTAATCCCAGGTATGGATTATAGGGCTACTTCAGATTGTCTATAGCAAGTGACTATGATTTGCCTCATGCTCTAGCAGGGACATGATTTTGCCAGTGGTAGGTAGTTTCTGAAATCATGTGACATTTGAAATACTGGGGATTTTTCAGAAAGTTTATAAATGCCTAGAGTCCCAAGAGGTGGGATGGGTTGTTGGTTGGTGGTGGTGGGTTGGTGGTGATAAGGTTATTGGTTGTTGGTTGGTTGCTGTTGGTTGTTGTTGGTCACAGTTTGTTAAGTAGTTGCGCATAAAGAAAAAACAAAACAAAGAAGAAATCAGATATCCTGATGGGGAAGATCAAACTTGTCCCCAAGGAGCTTGATGCCCCTAATCAGCAGGAAACAATCTAATGATAACGTCACCCCGTTTCCCCTCTACCCCTTTTTCTCCTCTATCTCATGTTAGGGGTTTGAAAGAGTGAAAAGGGGGGTGGAAAAGGGTGGAGAAAAGAAGAACCTACAAAGTAGCCAAAGACAGCAACACTGGCCTATATATAAGACTGTCTCAAAAGGCCTGAAAGAAACTGAAAGATGGAAATGACTAAAAATGGATGTGTATTCTTGGGATGTTCCTATAGAGAAGCTGAAGCTGTTTAATCCCAATTTAAATTACACAGCAGTGAGCTTTTTATTATAATCCTTTTAGTGAGCACTAAAAATACAACATGATGAAATACTCAACAAAGAGGGAAATGGGAAAACAGAAACAATGGACAGAAAGAGAGAAAAAGAAAAATACCAACATGGCCAATTAAAATCCATCCATATCAACAACTGCTCCAAATATAACTGAGTGAAATGCTCCAATTAAATGGCAGAAATTGTCATACTTGATGAAGCACAAGTCATGTTTAAACATAAGACACAGGAAAGATGGAAATAAGAAGGGAAAATATACCATACAAAGGTTTGTGTAACAAAGTCAGTGTGTGTTGTGATCCCATGGCACATATTAACAGAGATAAGTAGATACAGTTCAGAGGGATGAAAAGGCCAACTTACCAAGAGGCCTTAGAATGTGGGTGCTCATTAAACTAATACCATACATTCAATATCTTGAAAGCAACAGAAGGATTGAACAATTTCACAAGCAGAGTGGAAGACATTAACTCCCATGCTCACTAATTGATGCAGCAAGTAGACCAGAGCAGCACAGACAGTATGTGTGGGGAACACAGCCAGCCAATTTAAACTAATTCTATATAAAGCATCATGGCCAGGAACTGTGGGACATATATACATATAGGAATGCACACAAAACATTCACCAGATTAAACCACATTGTGAAACAAAGATGATACCATAGGTACCACATTCTTGATGCAACAAAATTAATTAAACAATCGTCAACTGTATGATATCTTAGTCACCTCTTAAGTACTTATAAATTAAATAGTACCATGAGCCATAGTAGTGGCAGGCAGGGAGGGGGAGGGGGAGTGATGATTTCAGAATATTCTGAAAGAAAAGTGAAGGCAGAGCATGCTGGAGGTGGAAGGATATACTTAGTGGGAAGTCATGTGGGCTTTGAGGATTATGCTGGAGAAGAAAATCATGTCTAAAAGCAATGGACAACGATTCCACAGTTCAAGACTGCAAAAGGAGGGAGCGTCCCTTGAGAAGACACATCAATGCTGCCTACCGCGTCTTAACTTCCCTCAGAACGCCTTCTTTCATTCAACCCTCCTTCTTAACATCTGTAGGAGAGAAATGCCCTTTAACAAATTCAAATCTACTTTTTAAAAAGTCTATGAAGGAGAAAACAGTAAAATAAAGCCTTAGTGGGTAAGGCTGGATGGTGGCTCAGAGGCAAAGTGACCTGAGTACAATCCCTAGGACCTGGTGCCTGTGATCAGGGTGTTGTGTGACAAGCCTAACCATGCTGCTTTTGGACTTTGGGACTTCGGATTAGAAAAGCAGCAGAAGGCTTTAAATGGGGGAAGATGGGTGAATGGGCCATACTAGTGAAGCATGGAAGACAGGTACTGAGAGAAGCATAAATTGTGACAGCCTGGCCCAAGAAGTTTCAGAGGAAAAGGATATTAGTAAATGGCCTAAGCACTGTTCTTGTGTTTTTTTGTTTGTTTGTTTGTTTGTTTGTTTTTTGGTTTGGTTTTTTTTTTCTTTGGGCAAAGAATGTGGCTGATTTCTGCCTTTTTCCAAAAATCTGCTTGAGAATAAATTGAAGTTTTGCATTAAGGATGTTAGCAGAGGAGATTTCAAGACAGCCTAGTACTGACTGTGTGACATGGTTATTGTAGTCATTCTTATGCAGATCTATTAGTGGTCAGTCTTAGGCAGGTCTATAATTAAAGGTAGCAAGCTGAATAAGGAAAAATACAAAATGTAAGGTTTGAGAAGATAAGCTCCAGGAAAAGTGATGTTGGAGCGAAGTCCAGTGCTCAAGGAGATAAAAAGCTTAAAGAAAAGCCTGGTGTTGAATGGAATAAAGGGAGTGGTGACATCAGGGCAAGACTCCAACCAGCTCGTGAAAGAGAATTAAATGAAAGCTTAAGCAGTGGAGAAAAACGTCAGCAACAGAAAGCTGACGCAAATGTAATTGAAAGAGAAGGCCAAGTTCCAGGCCCACCAAGCAGTAGAACTTGGCAGCTTTGGCCATCTGGTTATGGCTTTAGAGACAAGGATACAAAAGTGGGGGGGAGGGCAGTTTTGTAATCTTTCTCTGCAGCTAAGGAAAACCACTAAGTCCAAGTGTGTGTCAGGGATGTTCCTGCATGGAGACTCGGAGAGGCCATTGAGTGATGCTGGGAAGGTGAAGCCTAGACTGTGTTGGAGCCCCCCAAGATGTTGGAGATACCAGAGTCATGGGATACCTGCCAGGAAGAGCTGCTAACAGGGTGTGGAACCAATCTAAGAGAGAGAAATGTGTTGCAGACAACAAAGCTGAAAATAGTTGGAGATCTGAAGAGCACTTTGACAACAGACGTGGAGATGCAGAATTTGGAGATTGCCCTGCTTGTCTTTCGGTCTTGCTTTGATCCAGCCTCTCCTCACTATGCTCCCTTTCTCCCTTTTTGGAATGGGAATGTAGATCCTGTGCCATTGTGTGTTACAAGTATATGATCTGCTATTTATTTTGATTTTAAAGGGGGTGACTGTGATGAGATTGCCTTGAGTCTTAGAAAACACCTTGAACTTTGAAGCAGCCTTGAGATGGTGAAAAACCATGGGAATTTTTGATGTTGGACTGAATGAATTTTTGCATCACAATATGTCTATAAGCCTATGGGGGCCAGAGAGTGGAAATGTGGTGGGTTGGATAAGAATAAGTTATAGGCAACTCTAGCTGAGACTCCTCACAGTGGGGGATATGGATCCTAAAGTGGCCACCTCTTGTACCCAGGCAGGACTCCCAGTAAAGAGGTGAGGACAGCAACCCATCCATGAAACCTTTCACCCGAAATGTGTCCTGTCTATAAGATGTGCAGGGATAAAGATAGAGTAGAGCTGGGCCAACCAACGACTGGCCAAATTGAGATCCATCTCATGGGCAATAACAAATCCCTGACATTTAATGATACTTTGTTATGCTTGCAGATAGGAACCTAGCATAACTGTCCACTGAGAGGTACCACCCAGCAGCCAATGGAAACAGGTGCAGAGACCCATAGCCAAACATTAGATAAAGCTCGGTGAATCTTGTGGAAGAGTTAGGGGAAGAAGGACTGAGGGTCCTGAAGAGGACAGGGACTCCACGGGAAGACCAATAGTGTCAACTAACCTGGATCCTTTGGGGCTCCAGAAACTGAGCCATCAACCAAAGAATGAACATGGCCTGGACAAAGAATGAACATGGCTGCTCATACATATGTAAAAGAAGGACATCTCGGTCTTCATGCAGGTGTCTCAACAACTGGAGCAGCGGCTGTCCCTGAATCTGTTGCCTACCTATAGAGCCTGTTCCCCTAACAAGGCTACCTTGTCTGGCCTCAGTGGGAGAGGATCCACTTAGTTCTGGAGTGGCTTGATGATCTGGTGGGAGCAGGAAAGGGGAGAGGACCTGTAAGGGGGTACTGGAAGGTACTGATATTGGGGTATAAAGCAAATAAATAAGTTAAATTCTTTTTAAAAAGAATGAACCCCTATAGACTCATGTATTTGAATGTTTAGTAATTTAGGAGTGACACTACTTGAACAGGACTAGAAAGTTTGGCCTTGTTGGAAGAAGTGTGTCACTGGAAGTGGGCTTTGAGGTTTAGAAATCCTGTGAAAGGTTCAGTCTGTTCCTGTCTCTGTCTCTCATCTCTTGTCCCCCACACCCCACCTTGGATCAGGCTGTAAAACCCTCAGCTACTTTTCCAGTACCATGTCGCTTGCAGGTCATTATGTTCCATGCCACGATGATTCTGGACTCACCTCTGAAACTATAAGCAAGTCCACAGTTAATGCTTTCTTAGTCTTGTTGTCTCTTCACAGCAACAGAATAATGACCAAAACAGGCAGCTTGGAATATACTATGCTAGTTGGGATATTTAAGAACCATTTTTTTAATTGTGGGAGTGTATGTATGTGTCTGGGTGGGGTAGAATATGTAAACATGTGAGCGCTAGTGTAGAGGCCAGAGGTATCTGAGAGTTGTAGACAATTATCAGCTTCCTGATGTGGAGTAACAGAACTCAAGCCCTCTGCAAGAGCCATCTCTTGAGCCCTGTAGCTAAATTATATTAAATGCCATTGCCCAAATCAGATTCAGGTCACGAGTAAGTGTCATCAAAACCTATGTAAGGAATAACATAAACAGTTTTTCATAAAGCTTTGGAGTCATGGACAAGAAATATTTCCCAGGTGATTTTGCAAGGTAACAGTTACCCTTTATTTCAGTTTCTTTCCCATCTTAGGAACCAAAGTCCCCCAACAGAACAATGTAAGGGAGAAAGATCTTGTCATGACTCACAGTTGCAGGATATACAAGCCCATGTTAGCAGGAGGACCTGGTGGAGTAGATCCCTTCTTGCAGTGAAAGTCCATGGTGGTGACCATTCACAAGCTCAGGGCAGAACGGAGGAAGATCTGTCTCTCAGAACCCATCCCCATTGATGGCGTCTCCCAACTACCCACACCTCAAAGCTCCACAGTCTGCAAAATAGCACCCCGAGCTGGGATGCATCCAGCATGTGAGCCTATGGAGGGCATTTCACATCAAACCACCCTCATGTCCAAACCTGACAGTAATGTTATGAGAAACTTACAGATAATAGTCCTCACGAGTACAGGTACCAAAATCCTCAACAAAGTTTTAGTGGGTGAAATACATAATGTAGTGTGTGTGTGTGTGTGTGTGTGTGTGTGTGTGTGTGTGTGTGTGTGTGTGTGCATACACATATGTACTTATAATGACCAAGCCAGGCCCGAGGAATTCAAAATGTATTCAACAATCAAAATTACTGTAATTTTCTATATTAAAAAATAGAGAAATTAATTATCGTATCAATACATGAAAAAAAGGCATTTGACAACATTTAAGAGTCATTAAGGATAAAGACTCTCCACAAACCAGGAACAGAAAAACATCTCCTCAATCTGATTGAGAAAGCCTAAAGAACCCCATTCAATATCATGGTGAAACACAAAATCCTGCCTCCCCACAGCTCCTTAGCACCACTCAATGACCCTGGGCTGTGCAGTCTGCTCCACATTGCTGCAGCTTTTCTATCCTCTGATTCAACCAGGAATGCACGTGCATATTCAGAAAAGGTACCTTCTCTGCACAAAATGTATACAGTTCTTCTTGTCATTGTCTATATAACTGACACTATTATCTATGCAAAATTTTATATTCTGTCTGGTAATATAAGCAATTCAGAGATGGTTTAGACTATACAAACAGTGGGCACAGGTCATATACAAATGTTATATCATTTAAGGTTTTGTTAAACAGTTCTTTAGGACCTGATCATCTACAGGTGTTAGTATTTGGAATGTGGGGAGAGGGTTTCCTGTAACTGTTCCCAAACAGACACTCAAAGATGACTGTACCTCAAACCTGTAAGATTAAGAGAAAGGAGTGGAGCCGAAGAGATGGCTTAAAGGTTACAATTGTGTACTGTTGCTGGAAATGCCCAGATCAATTCCCAACACCCACAAGATGCAGTCACAACTGCCTGTAACTCCAGCTCCAGGAGCTCCACTCCATTCTGGCTTCCATTGGCACTGCGCTCAAGTGTAAGGAATAAGGAGGCCTCATCTAGAAGAGAGACTAGCACTAAACATATGGAAAGAAATTTTATAAATCGACAATATAAGGGAAATTAGCCTCAAATATGTCAACAAAATTTAGATACTCCATTAAGATGGGTTCAAAAACAAAAACAAAAAACAGTCCAGGTAGTGGTGGCATACTCCTTTAATCCTAACACTTGGGAGGAAGAGGCAGGCAGATCTCTGTGAAGCTAGACTGGTCTACAGAGCTAGTTCCAGGACAGTCAAGGCTACACAGAGAAACTCTTTCTTAACATTAAAAGATGTTCGGCATTATCAACCATCAGAAAAAAATGTAAATTACGTATCCACATTGGAATACTTCACACTCGGTAGATAAGACTATAAGAAATGTTTGGGGATGTAAAATGCTAAAAAATGGGGAAACTGGCTCTCCTGCTGTAGCTGTTGGGAATATCAAAGCTACAGACACTCTAGAAAATAGCTTTGCAGTTTTGTTTGTAGTAACTCTTCTGTGCACCTACTCTTTGACCCACAAATTCAATTCTGTAGTAGATAGACTTTAGTGTGACCCCAAACAATTCCTATTTCCTGCTATTTGTGCCCTTCTATGACCCTCTCCCCCTGAGCAATGTGCTTTTCACAATGGAATTCTGGGACTGGGTGTGGCTCCTATGGTTAGATTACTAAAGACTGCCACTTACATCTTCCTAAAGGGCTGTCTGGATTTCCTGCTTTAATAAATCAGGCTGACATCTTGGAGACACAAACACAGCAAGACATCCAGTCAACAGTCAGGAACTGAGACATTTAGTTCAACATCTCACAATAACTAGATCTACTCTGTATTTGGGAATTTAAAGGCAGCTCTTGCCCCGCAAGGGACCTTCAGATGATGTCAGGGCCCTACACAACACTCTAAAACTTTGTAGGACTCTGAAGCAAAAGGCCCAAGCAGCACTCACACTTCAAAACCACCGAATGGTGACATTGTTGCCATGGATTGTTTAAGCCACTAGTGCAGAACTCATCAAATAGTCTAGGCTGACTGACCAGCAAACTTCACAGACCTGTCTCCAGCAGATCTCAGGTCCTAATGCTTATAAGTTATTTAACAAGTTGAATATCTCCCCAGACCTCCCCTCCCATCCTGATTTATATAAAAGGACTCCAACAGCAACCAGGCAAGGACTCTTCCATAATGGGACAAGTGACCAACTAAGGATGGTATGCAGCATCTAGGTATCCTATATGTCCCAGTCTCAGCCACTGTCTTGTTTTCAAGACTCCAGCAGGAGATACCAAGCCTCCCCATACACCCAAGCCTTTCACAGAAGAGAATGGAAGTAGATTCAGGAGAGAAAATGTCTTAAAGCTGCCTTAGCAAGACAATCTGTCCAAGGAAGAACCCATAGAATGGAAATCATAGACGAAACAAGAAAATCTTCAAAGACAAATCTTGCCCCAGATTTGTCGGCCTTATATTAAATGCATGGCACTGCTGAGCAGTTTCCCATAATTGCCTAAGAAATCCCACAGCTGGGGTTTCTGCTCAGCTCAAGGGCGTGGAAGCCATGTGTAGTCCTTGAAAAGGGATTCATGTCTCTCCCCAGGGCAACTTGGTTATTGCTGCCACGTGGAGCCATTTACCACTTCTATTTGTTCTCTTTACATCCCTTGGAAGAAAACATGCAACTAGAAAATATTCCTGTCTGGGATGGTGTGAATGAGAAATGTACCTTACAGGCTCCTGTATCTGAATGCTTGGTCCTCGGGTGATGGGCTGTTTAGGGGAAGTTATGGAGCCTTTAAGAGATGGAGGCTTGTTAGAGGAAATGCATCACTAGGGATGGGCTTTGAGGATTTTTAGTCTCACCTGACCTCCTGTTTTCTCTCCCTTTTTCCTGTATGTGAATGAAATGTGACCAGCCAGCCTCCCACTCTTGCTGTCTTCCTTTCCCTGCCTATTGCCACTTCTTGCCACCTTGATGAACTCTATACTCTCTGGAACTGTAAGTCAAAATGAAGACTTTCTTCCATAAGCTCATTCTAGCCAGGGCATTTAACCTCAGCAACAAAACAGTAACTGATACACTGCCACAGCAACTGATACATTGTCACAGCAACAGATACACTGTCACAGCAACAGATACACTGTCACAGAAATGGATACACTGTCACAGCAACTGATACACTGCCATAGCAATTGATATGCTGTCACAGCAATTGATGCGCTGTCACAGCAACTGATACAATGTCATAGCAGCTGATACACTATCTCACAGACAATATCTGCATCCTCCAACAGGCATCCTTCAAAGACATCTTACCAAGTTCTTCCCCTCTTCTGCCCTCCTTCCAAATCTCACTTCAGTAGCCAAGGATGCTAATCATTGTGCTCCTGAGTAGTCAAAATTCTCATTGACCCCCTGCACACTGCCCAGCCCCAGTCCATCATAAATAGCTCACAATTTATAAAGCAGTATATCATACCATGTCCTGCAAAGGACTCCCCTGTTTCTAGCTACCACAGCTCTGTGAGTAGCATCCATCAGCTCTCGGGTCTAGCAAATAGCTTCACTGCATGGAAAGCATCTATACCAATAAAGACCACATTCACATCTTATAGTAACAGCTTCAGGAATCTTTTCCTAATTAAGTAGTAAGATCTGGATACTGCTATAGTTTGGGCATGAAAAATCTTCCAAAGGCTCATGTGTTTGAGTACTGGATCCCCACCTGCTGGTGCTGTTCTCAAAGGCTGTAGAATCTTCAAGACCACCTTAGTTACTCTACTATTGCTGTGATAAGATACCATGACCAAGGCCACTTAAAGAAGAAAGAGTGTGCTTAATGCTTACAGTTTTAGAGGGTTTTGGTCTATGACCATCATGACAGGGAACATGACGGCAGACAGGCTGCCATGGCATAGCACTGGGGCAGTAGCTAAGAGCTTACATCTGATCCCCATGCACAAAGCAAAGAAGCTAACTAGAAATGATGTAGGCTTTTGAAACGTCAATGGTCACCCTCAGTTATGCACCCCTTCCACCAAGGCCATACTGTAAGAGTAGAAGCTTTTCCACTCCACCTTTGCTTTGAATAATGACACAGAGACCTTTTATATTTATTAAAAGCTTCAGGCACTACAGCTGGGCAGACATTCTAAGCTATTCTAACCAGACAATGCTGACCTTGCCTATTTACCAGCCATATGGCCCATTACCTGCCTTTTTGGTCTCATTCTGGGACTTCCTTCTTCATTTGTGTCCCAATGGTGACTCCCTTGGTCCCCACCTGAGACCATCTTCCTCTCTCTGGTCATGGAAGTCCCACCTTTCCCTTTCCTGCCCAGCTATAGGCTGTTCAGTCTTTATTTTAACCATTCAGAAGGTGATGGAATACAGAGTCAGGAGATGCTTCATAATAACGGCAACACCAAAGTCCACACTGCAACCAGATCTCTAGGTACAGAAATCAGCCCTCAAGTGGATACACAGTGCATAAAAACATCCTCCAACACCACTCCTCCCAATCCTTCCCAAACAGTTCCACCAACTAAGGACTCAAATGTATGAGCCTATAGGGGCCATTCTCATTTAAACCACAAAAGGGCTATAGGACCACATTAGCAGAAATTGGTTATTCGGCTCAGGCCTTAAAGGTCATATCTGTTTCTAGTTGATACCTGAGCTTTCTACTTCCTGATCTGCAGTCTAATAGAGAGCCTCAGCCATGCTCATCTGCTGCCACAGCAGCCAAACCTTCCCCAACCATAACAGGCCGAAATATCCTTGAAACTCTGAGCCTAAGAGAAGCCATCCTGCCTTCTGTAAGCTGATTCTGGTGGGCATTCTATCAGAGCAGCAGAAAGTAACTAACACGAACAGAAAGGAATGGGGGTATTCAAGTGAGCCAACTCAGATACAAGTCCCTTTGCCAAAGGCCAGCTCAATAAACAATCAGGAGAACATGTTACACCACTAAAAGCTTCCAGCAGTGGGAAAATGTCCCCTGTCCCCATAGCATGGAATATGAGGTCAGCAGTCACCAGGGTGTGACATGGGTGCTCCTAGAGCAGAGCTTATGTGTGTGGGCAGCCTTGTGGAAGAGGCTCAGCACAAGACAATGAAGAAGTCAGGGAAAGTTCCACCAGGAATCCACCTGATCTGTATAGGGTATTGTCTTAGTCAGGGTCTCTATTCCTGCACAAACATCATGACCAAGAAGCAAGCTGGGGAGGAAAGGGTTTATTCGGCTTACACTTTCATGCTGCTGTTCATCACCAAAAGAAGTCAGGACTGGAACTCAGGCAGGTCAGGAAGCAGGAGCTGATGCAGAGGCCATGGAGGGATGTTCCTTACTAGCTTGCCTCACCTGGCTTGCTCAGCCTGCTCTCTTATAAAACCCAAGACTACCAGCCCAGAGATGGTCCCACCCACAAGGGGCCTTTCCCCCTTGATCACGAATTGAGAAAATGCCTTACAGTTGGATCTCATGGAGGCATTTCCTCAACTGAAGTTCCTTTCTCTGTGATAACTCCAGCTGTGTCAAGTTGACACAAAACTAGCCAGTACAATTGACCCCTTGTCAACTTGACACACAAAAACATCACTAGTAAGCCTCAACCCTTACAATCTTATTCATCCCCAAGATCTAAATAACTTTAAAAGTCCCACAGCCTTTACATATTCTTAAAATTTCAATTTCTTTAAAGTATCCATCTTTTTTAAAATCCAAAGTCTTTTTACAATTAAAAGTCTCTTAACTGTGGGCTCCACTAAAACAGTTTCTTCCTTCAAGAGGGAAAATATCAGGGCACAGTCACAATCAAAAGCAAAAGTCAATCTCCAACTGTCCAATGTCTGGGATCCAACTCACGATCTTCTGGGCTCCTCCAAGGGCTTGGGTCACTTCTCCAGCCAGGCCCTTTGTAGCACACGCGTCATCCTCTAGGCTCCAGATGCCTGTACTCCACTGCTGCTGCTGCTCTTGGTGGTCATCTCATGGTACTGGCATCTCCAGAACACTGCATGACCCCTTCAGTCCTGGGCCATCAATTGCAACTGAGGCTGCATCTTCACCAATGGCCTTCCATGGCCTCTCACAGTGCCAAGCCTCAGCTGCTCTGCTCAACTCCTTCATGCCTTCAAAACCAGTACCACCTGGGTGACCCTTACACATTACCAAGTCCAGCCACAGCACAAGGTACAACTTTGGCTATATCTGGAACACAGCCACTGTGCTCTCAGAAAACACTTCCCAGAAGATGTCACCTCAATGATGCTGGTCTCTTCTTAATCACCGCTAATTTCTTAGCTCCAGCTAACCAGCATCAATAGTCCCAGTAATGCAAAGGTTTTGCTTTAGTAGTTCTGGTATCTTGTTAATCACAGCTGATTCTTCAGCCCCAGCTAACCAGAACTACAGAATCTTCACAATCAAAACAGCAATGGCCCTGAAAAGAGTCTTTAATTTCCCCTCTGAAATTTCACACACCAGAGCTCCATCTTCTACAGTGTTCTCAACATTATCTTCCAAGCTCCTACACGACATCCGACAGAGCTCTTAACAACGGATGGATCTTCAAGCCCAAAGTTCCAAAGTCCTTCCACAGTCCTCCCCAAAACATGGTCAGATTGTCACAGGAATACCCCACTCTGCTGGTACCAATTTGTCTTAGTCAGGGTCTCTATTCCTGCACAAACATCATGACCAAGAAGCAAGCTGGGGAGGAAAGGGTTTATTCGGCTTACACTTCCATGCTGCTGTTCATCACCAAAGGAAGTCAGGACTGGAACTCAGGCAGGTCAGGAAGCAGGAGCTGATGCAGAGGCCATGGAGGGATGTTCCTTACTAGCTTGCCTCACCTGGCTTGCTCAGCCTGCTCTCTTATAAAACCCAAGACTACCAGCCCAGAGATGGTCCCACCCACAAGGGGCTTTTCCCCCTTGATCACGAATTGAGAAAATGCCTTACAGTTGGATCTCATGGAGGCATTTCCTCAACTGAAGCTCCTTTCTCTGTGATAACTCCAGCTGTGTCAAGTTGACACAAAACTAGCCAGTACAGGTATGTATGCCATAAATGAGAGGAAAATGGGTGGTTTCAACTCTCTATTAATTTCACATGGAATACAATGTTCTGGAAAATATCTGAACTGAAAATTTGGCTCAGTGGTAAAGCACTACAGAGAAATCGGCTTCTGTGGAGGCCAGCAGCTCCCATTCTCCCATGGACCCTAAGAAGGCTGTGGGACTAACAAGGTTTAAAGTGTAAACTGCTTCCCAGAGATCCTGTTTTGGCAGGTCTTGAAGATCAAGAATCTTCATCTCCCCATGCCTGATGGGTGCGACAGATATACAGATGGTCCCCAAATCACTTAAGAGTTACTGCAAAAGGTATGAGGGTGATGATAATCCCAGCTAATCAGGAGGCTGAGGCAATGGGATTGCTTGAGACATGACTTCAAGGCCAGCAGGGGTGATATAGCCAGACAACAGCAAAAAAAAAAAAAAAAAAGTTGATTAATTAATTAGAATGTGAAAGGGTTACCATGATGAATTGACCATGGTGATCCTGACCTATGGTTACTAGGTTAACATATAAGTATCTACTCCATTAAAACATTCCAACCTGCCTGACAATGTATCCCCAGCTGGGCTGACTTCTACCTATGTTTCCACAGTGCATAGAAAGTGCACCATGAATCTTAGGTGCTGCATTAAGCATTGGCATGGAGGACGAGTCCTGAGTATCCCAGAGATTACTTCAGGATGCTGAGGACCTCATCCCACAGATGATGAGCTTCTGTCCTCCCCTGTGGTCTCAGTGTGGCTCCCTGTCTACAGCAGACACAGCAGCAACTCTGCCAGCTATGTAGGAAAGAGACAGACTCTCCTGCTGGAGAAGGCAGAGGACAGTTTAACAACCGAGACATGCTGGTGGCTGAAGGATAATGCCCAGCTGATTTTCCTGAAGGTGGAAGCCAGGAATGAGCAATTTAGATTAAACATACCAAGCATGTCCCTGACCAGAACGCTAACAGGTCTGGGATAAGATCCAGAGGTGGCTCCGTTTCTGGACAGTGAGAAACATTTGAACTCCCATCAAAGAGGAGAGAGGGAGAGCAGTGACAAAAGCGTTCAGGGCCAGGGAACTGGAAGGTGGGTTACAGAGGCAACAGACACTGTACTTTCTAGATTAAGTGAGCCAGCAAATTCTCCTTTGGGAAAAAAAAAAACCACAAATTTGCTGCTGAAATGTCTGGAAAGGACAACCAGAAAAATCCATATCCCCCACCACCCACCACCGACCACGCACCACTCAAAGCTACAGCCAGAATATGGTTTCATGGTATTTGCTCTAGGGCTGTGTACATGGGTATCAGTGTGCATGTTCCCTAGGCCCACTCCAAGGCAAGATTTGATTCTACTGAATCTGGAGTCTGTCTGACAGGTGCACAGATCGCAGCATGTCAGAGCAAGTTCAGAGGTTTTGTCTGTGAGCTCTAGCCTGGAACCAGCTCTTCAGTCTCCACAGGGTTCTGGGTCTCACCACAGTAGTGTTTGCACCCAGTTCTGAGACAAAGCCCTGAGAAGGCTTTCTTGCTCTGCCCCCTGATTTGCCATCCAAGACTGATGGTAAGAAAGTGAAGACACTCTGCCACCTGGCATGCCACAGCTGGAGAGGCTCAGCCCTCGGGCATCAGCCTGGTGGTGGGAATCATGAGGCTATTCCCAAACTGAGTTTTACCATGCTCGAGTGAACAATTGGGTTTCAGGTCCAAGGCCTGGACTGAATTGCTCCCTCCAAGTGGGAGGCACCTGTCTGCAGGCTGGGCAGCTGTGCTGTGGGGGTGGGTAGTGGGAAGGTCCCACCTCCTGTCTTTCCCAGTTCATCTTTTTTTTTTTTTTTTTTTTTTTTTTTTTTTTTTTTAGTTATATTGAAGACAGGAGGCACTATGCTCTTTCCAGATGATCTCTGACATGGCCTCCTCAGCTCTAGGCTGGCAGTTCAATTTAGTGTCTCTGTGGGGAAGATTTCCCAGAACATCCTGGCTACCACCTTGCTCTACCTCCTCAGAAGTGCTTGTGAAGGTGGGGGCGGGGGAGTCAGTCATTTTGTTTTGCTTCTGAAACAAGGTCTACTATGTAAACCCAGGCTCCTCTCAAGCTGGCAAACTCCTTCTTCTTCCTCCAAGTTTAGGGACTGCAGGTACTCACCGGCACATTGGGATGGAAGCGAAAAGTCTGGAATGTAACTGTTTCCTCCCAACACTCCACAGATGCAACTTTCTAAATCACTTGTTCAAAAGGACCAGTGTGCTGCCAAACGGCTGATACCCTGGAGAACAATTTGAGCATGATGCAAACTTCTCATTTGATCATCTACAATTTCCTCTTGAGGAAACGTCAGACAGAGAGCTGCCTCACTCAGTAAGGCCACACAGAAATCCACGAACACAAACTCACCTCAGCCGTCCCCACAAGCTGCGGTCTTTGCATAAGCAAAGTTGGAGGCCTCTTTCCAGACAAGGTACCATACTGACTTCAGTCTCCCCTGTGCAGCTGTACAAAACTTCACTTCTCCCTGTGTCGGTGGTGAACTTTTGGCCTCTGTACCCATAACCTCATTCTCCCTTTAAACTTCTTGTCTCATGCTGACTCCAGGGAACACGAGTCACTGGATCACAGAATAGACTCTATCTGAAACAACCTTAATTCATTTTTGGGGAGTCAGACTGACCCATGACTTTCTCAGAGGCTCTGATGAAAGGAGGAAGGGAACATCGGTTCTATGTCCTTGTCCAGGACCAGACTTGTCAAGATCCAGGCAGGGGATGGAGCCAGGGCCTTGAAGGAATCAAAGCTGCCACTTTTGGAGACCCGGATATTTCCCCTGGGCTGTGGTTATCAGTCCTAATGCAGCTGTGTCTGAGATATCCTGTGTTTTCTTTGCCAACATTATCTAATTCAGCTCTCTGATTACCTTGGCCATGGTCCCCCTGCAAATGGTATGTAGGACGATGTACTTCTTAATTAGCCTGCTTGGCGTTGGTCATCAGCTTAGGCAAGAGCTCCTGGTCCCAGCTACTGTTTTTTTTATTTCCTTCTTTATCTTTCTTTTCTTTCAGATTTATTTATTTGTTGTATAGGAGTAGTGCAGTTGTCTTCAGACACACCAGAAGAGGACATCAGATCCTATTACAGGTGGTTGTGAGCTACCATGTGGTTCCTAGGAATTGAACTCAGGATCTCTGGAAGAGAAATTCCTCTATTATGCTACGTCCTCTGCATGAAATGAGCTGGCTGTATGTGCATGTGTGTGTGTGTGCACATGTGCACGCATGCGTGCATGTGTGGGTGTGTTATTTGTGCACACCTGTATATGAGAGTCTGCCTGAATGTATCTAGTTCCAGAGGTGTCTTCCTCTGCCATTCTGCATATTCCCTTGAGACAGAGTCAATGAACCAGAAGCTCACCACTGCAGCTATAGTGACTTGCCAGGGAGCTCCTGCCTGCTGGTGTAGTAGGGTTACAGGCATAGCTTGCAATGCCTGGCTTTTATATGAGTGCTAGGAAAGTGAACCCAGGTCCTAACACGTGCACAGCAAGAACTCTTACCCACTGAGCCACCTCCTCATGTTCCTGGATCTTATACAAAATCAATTCCTGCTGAGTCCTGAAGCAGCAGTTCACAAAGAAACCTTTCTGGACTGTTCTGAGACTTCCGGGCATGTGGTTGCTGGTAAGTTTTGTCATCGTGGCCCCTGGTCCCTTCAAGGTTTCTTAAGATATTTCACATACTGTTCCAGCTTTTATTCACATAGCTAATTCTTTCACTCACTCTGTGGGCCATGCAAGCAGCACTCCTGAGCCCCTAACTTCCATCCAGTCTGACTGAATCTTCTTTGGCCCACAGGGGCTACTTCACCTGGCTCCACAATGCTGCCGTCACCTCATGCCCATCAGTCTCTTGCATAGTTTGCTATTCTAATGCATTTTAACATCATTCTGTGTATAAAACTTACGTGTGTTGATTTTGATTTTTTAGCATCAATAAAGAGTCCATGCTATATGGGCTCAGAGACTGGTTAAGCCTTATCCCAGCTACTCGAGAGGTGGAGTACTTCCCATTTCCAGCTTCTTCGGAGTTTAGAATATGTGCATGGATATTACTGGTCAAGCAACACTAATCTAGAAATCCAAACCAACAGATGCTCTGACACATCAGCCTTTGATCACGTCACCAAAAAAAAAAAAAAAAAAAAAAAAAAAGCCATGCCAGGTGTGGTGATACACACCTTTAATCACAGTATTTGAGAAGCAGAGGTAAGCTTATCTATGAGTTTACAGCCAGCCTGGCCCACATGGGTAGTTCTAGCCCAGTCAGGGCTGCACAGTGAAACCCTGACTCATAAATAAATAAATAAATAAATAAATAAATAAATAAATAAATAAATAACAGAAAAGAAGGAAAGAAAGAAAGTTAATTGATTTAATCTAAAAGTTTAGAATTTAGAACATTCCGAATTTTGGATTTCTGAAGTAGAATCACTTAGCCTGTAGTTTAAGTATTTTTACTTCATGTTGTATCTTGGGTTTATCTCACACATGGTTTCCCATGTTCACTGCTGTGTGTGCCCTGCTAACTGGCCCTCGAGCTTCCAAGGATTTAGTGTCAGGATTATAGACATGAGCTCCAGCATCCAGCTTTACATGGGCTCTGGTTGTCCAAGCTCAGGTCTTCACAACTACGTGGCAAGTATAGCACCACCGAGCCATCTCCCAGACCCATTAATGTCAGCCGTTAGTTTGTCTGTGACTTAATATAGGATCCTCTTTCTCTAGAGAAAGTCCGTGTAGTGATAAAAATATGATCATTCCATGGCTATAGGATAGAATGTTCTGTGTATGGTAAGCACATTAGACCCATGGTATGGGTTAATTGGTGTTCCTTGTTTGGTTGGTTAGATGTTGTTGTTGCTGTTGTTCTTGTTTGGTTTAGTTGGTTGGTTGTGAATTATCTCTTAATTCAAGTGGCTGATGGCATCCCTGACCATTACTGTTTTGGAGCCTGTACCTGTCTTCAGGTCTGATGATGTTGGCTTTATGAAATGAAAAGCTAATAAATTAGATGTAGGTAGATTCACAGTCTGTCTTCCTGTTGACTCAGTCCATTGATCATCACAGAAACCCAATCTCATCTTCCAGCTTTCTCCTGTTTATTCTGGCAGATAGGACTACTCACTCTGGCTCTTGGTTCTCATTTGCTTAGATCATCATTTCCTGTCCCCTCACTTTGAGTGTCTCTCTGCGTATGTTTTCATGCACACCAGTGAAATAAGTTCTCTTCTGGGGAAGTTTTCTTGGATCATTTTAATATATTTCATTTATTCTTTGAGAATTTCATACACCTGTACAACTCAGAATCCATGGAGGGGGACTGTTTACCGGCTTGCACCTCATGGTTTGCTCAGACTACTTTCTTACAGAACTCAGGGCAACCACAAGGAGCTAGGTCCTCCCATATCAATCACTAATTAAGAAAACGCCCTACAGGCTTGAGTACAGCCCGATCTTCTTACAGAGGCATTCTCTCTGCTGAGATTCTCTCCTTCCAGATAACTCTAGCTTGTTTCAAGTTGACAGAAAAGTAAGCAGCACAGAGTGGGGTTGGGGGTTGGAAAGTCTTTGTTTCTCTCTATTTCTAAGCAATAGCCCCTTGGTTAAGGTTGGCAGTTACTGTCTTTAAGGATTTGGAACAGCTCATCACTCTGTATCCTCCCTGAGAAATCCACCGTTACTTTAATGAGGATGCCCATGGCACTTATTTTACACATGTTAAACTTTCTCCTTGGTCTTATACTCCTAACAGTCCGAGTTTGAACACCATGACACTCTTTCCTGGTCATGTCAGTGAGAGCCCTAGGAATTTTGTATATGGGTATCTGTCACTTTCTCAGGACTAAGGGATTTTACATTTCTATTTCATTGACTAAGCTTTCTATGCTCTTAACTTTGTTGCTCTTACTTTCCTATATTCCAAAATGAAAACATTTGTCTCATTGTGTCCTATACATTCATTACATTTCTATTTATTTTGCGTATGTATGTGTATGCACAGCACAGTGCTTGTGTGGAGATCAGAGGTCAGCATTGTGGAGGTGATAAGATTTATTCCATTTTTATCACATTTTATTTATTTTGTGGGTAAATGAGTGAGTTGGCATGAGAACAATTTTGTCAGTTCCATTCTCTCCTTCCACCATGGGGGTCCTGGGACTTGAACTCACTTCCTCAGGCTTGGCAGGAAACACCTTTACCCACAGAGTCATCTTGCCAACCTGCCCATATGCTTAAATATGTTTTCTTACTCTTTTTTTCTAACCAAGATAGTTTAAAATGCCTGTCATTGAGTTCGGGTATTCTTCTTCCATTTGAAATATTTGATGGTTAAAGCTTTCAACTATGTTTTTGCACTTGGTTGTTCCAAGTCCTTTATTCCATTCATTTTCAAAACTTTGGTTTTTACTCAATTTCTTATCATGGTTTTCATTTCATGTAATTAAGTTTCTATATTCTCTTAGATTTCATCGAACTTCGTATCACCACTGTTTTAAATTCCTTATCAGACTCAATGTGGTAAAGAGATTCTGGGAAGGGGTGTGCTATAGCAAAACACCACAGACTGGGTACTTTAGAAACAACAGAAATTAATTTCTCCTGTCTAGGAAGGCTGGGAGGCTAGGCACAGCACATGCTTGTAAACCTAACTATTCAGAAGACTGAGGCAGGAGGATTACTTCTTGAGCAAGAAATCAAGCTGCTGTCTTAAGTAGGTGTTGTATAAAATTTCGCGCACGCACACACACACACACATCAGGGGCCTGGCAAGATAGCTCACTAGGTAAAGGTGCTTTCTGCTAAGCCTAACAATCTGAGTTCAACACTTTTGGTAGAAAGAACCAATTCACAGAATTTGTCCTCTGACCTCTATACTGCACTATGGCTTGCACACACACACACACACACACACACACACACACACACACACACAATAATTAATGTAAGCAGTTTAACTAGATAACAACAATATCACAAAAAAAAATGAGAAAAGTAAACTGAATTAACCAGCTACCCGATCTTTGCCTCCCTTGGGAAGAGATGAAAGTTCTGTTTTGAAGAGTCTAATAAATCCAGGTATTAATCTCTAGACAAACTGTTAAAGGAATAATAATGTAATGTCTAATTAAAGACGAATGCAGGAGAGAAATATAGTAATAAAAATCATCGATTTATCAAAGAATAAAGGAACAAAGAAAAATAAATCAAATAGAAAACAAATAGCAAGATGATATCATTAAGCCCGGCTACCTCAGTAATTAAATGTAAATTGACCAAATACTCCAATTATAAGACATTGATTAGATGCCAAAATCTAATTATATACTGTTTACAGGACTCACTCTTTGTGTTTAAGGACAACAAGTGTGCATTGTAAAGGGAGGGCTAAACACGCCCTCCACAGGGAGGATTGAAAAATTACAAAAGCAAGAGGATCTTGTCATGGTGGGAGTTTGCACTGCTGGTTCCTGAGACCTGAGGATTTGGGAAAAGAGAAAATAATCCAAGCACGTTAGCAAGGCTCCGGGACTATGGCTCAGTGAGTGTCTTTGCCATGCAAGCATGACCACCTGACTTTGGATTCCCAGAGCCCATGGAAAGCCAGATGTGGCCACATGCATCTGCTGCAATCCCAGAACCTCTGCAAGGAGACAGGAGATAGAGACAGACAAATTCACCATGGCCACTCATGGGCTGCATAGCCTGGCATGCACAGCAGGTAGCAGGGGACCTAGATCTCGAATAAGGTGGATGGTGAGAACCAACAGCAGAGAGAGATGTTCCCTGCCCTCCGTATGTGTGTTGTGTCATGCACTCAAGCAAATGCATGCATTCACATGTACACAGGCATGTGCATGCACACACACATACACAAACACGCACACAGAATTTTAAGTAGTAAACATATAGAAGCCAGAATTCCTACTGCTATAACTAACATGCAGAACCCTCTTTACAGCAGTCCAATAACTAAGATTACATTTTATTTTCACTGTGGAAATAGCAAATGTGAATCTCCTGGTGTTTTAAGTGTCAATACCCATGCATTGGGTTTCAATACCTCCTCTCCTTGGATGTTGCCACCGGTTCTCTCCCCACCACTGCCACCTTCACACCTCTCTGTCTCTCTGTCTGTGTGTGTGTGTGTGTGTGTGTGTGTGTGTGTGTGTGTGTGTGTGTGTGTGTGTGTGTCTTTCTTCTCTTCTCTCTCCCCCTCTCTCCTTTCCTTTCTCTATCTCTCCCTCCTTTATTTCCCATGTCCCTTGCAGTAACATATTTTACAGGTTTCTAGCTGGCATCTCTAGCTCTTTTCCCTTCCCTTTAGGCTAATCTCCACATATAGAATCACAGTAGTGAAGAAGAAAGCATTAACTTGCTCTTAAAGCTTCCCTCCCACAGACTGTGGGTTAGCTTCAAAGAAAGCATACCATATGTACAGAGGCAAACGCCCGGCAACAGCTTGACCAAGTGATTAACAGGCAGGCCAGAAAGATGGCTCGGTCATTAAAGGGATTAAAGGGGCTGCCTTGCAAACACCAAGACTTGAGTTCAATCCCTAGCTCCTATATAAATAAACCCAGTGTGGTGACAAATGATTGTAACTCTGACACTGAAGAGGTAAAAAGAGCTAGCTGACCAGCCAGGCTAGTGTGTTGGAGAGCCCCAGGTCCCAGGGAAAGGTCATATCTCAAAAACACAAGATGGACAGTGACTGGGGAGTAACACCAGAGATTGTGCAAGTGCACACACGCAAACACACACAAAAATCACCAAAGGGTGAGGATGCTGCATATCTTCGGATATTGTGTGTCTCTGGGTGTGATGCCTGTGTTGGCATCACACAGTCATTTATAGACTATTCCAGACAGAAATGACTACAACCAGCAACGATGAGCATGTGATTACGGGGGGCCATCAAATCTGGTCTTCTACAATGCCAAAGCTGAGGAACCAATCCATGTAGAAGACTAAGGGAGTAATACAGTTACTGAATATATGACCATTGACCAGAGGCTATCCCAGAAGGCAGAGCTGATATGTGGGGCACTGATATTATGTTGATTTGCATGCACTTGTCAGTTAACAAAATTAGAATATGGACTAGATAGATGAATAGTCCATCAAGAGAAATTTAAGTTAATAACTGCACTGTGATTATGTAAGAGGATACTCTTATTCTTGGGAAGGATACAATGAACTATGGAAATAAGAATACATAATGTGTCACCTAAGAGTCTTAAATCATTCAGTGGCTATAGACACTTGTATGTAATACACAGACATAGATATACAGATACACACACATGGTGGGGAGAGAGAGAGGCAGAGGTTATAGGGCAGAGAGAAAACAGCAGAACAGATATGAAAACCATAATTAACACATCTCAGAAGAACAGAACATCTTTGTACTATGTTCCTATCTCTTTTACGACCTTAAAATTATTTTTGCAAATGAGATACTTTATAAAAAAAAATTGAGGGGAAAAAAAAAACCTTGGTTGTTCTCCAAAACACGTTGTGATTTTCTTTTGAACATGTTTTTTTTTTTAAGCCAGAGAGTCAGCTGGAGACAGAGACATGGTGAATGAAGACCCTTGGGTCTGTCTCCTACCCCAGCCTGGGAGTCTGATTCCCTGGACCAGTCTGTTTAAGAAATTGTCTGTTCTTCAGACAGTGGGTACAACTCAATGCAGACAAGAACTACTCAATCGAGAACTGAGAATAAGAGATTCTGCACGCTCAGTCCTAAAGAGGACATGTGTATCAGCCCCACCCAACCCCTGTCAAGGCTCAAGGACCATCACAAGCAGAGAAGGCAGGAAAGGTGGACATGACAGCTAGAGAACGGTGAGGAGAACTATGATGTGCTGTCTTCTGGACATGGTGTGGACTATCGCTGTCATGAACTCACAGCAGCTGTGGTTACATGCCAGTCAACATGCACACATAGATGGGTTAGGTGTTCTCCAAGCCCCACCCCTTACCAAGGAGCCTTTGGCAGTTGATAGCTACAGAGAGACAGACAGAGAGAGAAACAAACAGACAGAGACAGACAGACAGACAGACAGAGACAGAGAAAGTTACAGAGAGAGACAGACAGACAGACAGACAGACAGACAGACAGACAGACAGACAGAGACAGAGAGAGACAGAGAGAAAAGGAGAATGATTCTTCTTTTGAGGGTGTGGCCACTGGCAGATTTCCCACATTCCAATGGACAGTCCCGCACCCCAACCCCTGCACATACAGGCAGCTATCATAACCCACAACATCCAATTCCCCTCCTCCAACTCCTCCTCCATCCTCCATAGCACAGTCCTCTCCCAGCGTCATGGGAACTGGGGGGTTGATATGACCACACTTCATTGTATACTTGGATGACATTCTCAAAGAGTTAAAACAAAGTTCCCTAGACCACTCCAAGGCTTCGGCAGCCTGGCCCACAGCCTGAGACACAGGGGAGGTGAGTTAAATGGCATTCCCTCACAGTGGGAGAAAATGATTGTCTTTGCAATCCCTCTCTACTGATGTTTGACATTGGTCTGTTTCTATCTGACCTCTGTCTGACTTCACACAAACCATCTTTTAACACGTTTGCTGACTGACACAGAAGGCTCTAGGCTCAAAGACAATAGCGGTCAACAAGACGGGGCTGGAATTTAATGGAGTTGTTATTATTAATATAGTTCTTTCCCATTTACAGTAACTAAGGGTGTTTTCAATTAACCCTACTGATAGAAAGTTGTCTAGAAAAGTGAATTAACTAATTTAATGGAATTGACTAAAGTGATTATATACTAATGAAAATGAAGTGCAAATTTGACAAAAATTATAATAATGTTATAACTAGAGACTGGAATTTAGAAAACACAACCCAAAAGGGAACCTTCAGATTCAAGTTACTCCACAATCCTGTTATTGCACATGATCCCAGATCCCTAGGCACACCGTGAGCCACCAAAGGTATGGTGTGATCTGTTGCTCTCTCCACTGAGTCTTCTTGGCCTCCTTCTCAAAAATAAAAAATTAATTTAAAAATACCCAGATAAGAACTCTGGCCTACACACACACAACTTCTATACAGGAATATTTAAAAATGTTCTGTTCATTGGGTTTTGTTTGTTTGCTTTTTGGGTTTTGGGGGGGGGGTTGTTTTGTTTTTTTGTGTGTTTTTTTTTTTTTTTTTGTCATCTTGACCCAAGCAGGGGTCCTCTGAGAAGAGGGAGCCTCAGCTGAGGAATTGCTTCATCAGGTTGGCCTGTGGCCAAGTCTGTGGAGCATTTTCATGAACAATGGCTAACATGGGAGGGGCCAAGGCACTGTGGGCAGTGCCACTCTGAGCAGATAGTGCTTTGTGTATAATGAACCAGGCTGAGAAAGCCACAGGGAGCAAGCCAGTGAGCAGTGTCCCCCCCTCCCCACCATGGGCTCTGCTTCAGTTACTGTATCTACTTATGGACCATAAGCTCTAAGGTGAATGGAGCTCTTCGGCCCCATGATGCTGTTGGTCACAGCAATAGAAAGCAAACTAGGACAGGAGTAGACACATTGAGTTTTCTCACCACAACACTGCTCACCCTCCTGTTTTATGTGTTGTTAAAACGCGTACCTTTAATGTCTCCCAGAAAGCTGAGTGTTAAAGACTTGGTCTCCAGCTCATGTACTATCAGGAGACAGTGGGACTTTTAAGAGATGGAGCCTTGTGGTTATGTCAATAGGTCTAACCTCATAGACTCGTGTGTTTGAATACTTGGCCATAGGGAGTGGCACTAATAGGAGGTGTGGACTTATTAAAGTAGGTGTGGCCTTGTTGGAGGAAGTGTGACACTGTGGAAACAGGCTTTGGGGTCTCATAGATGATCAACCTATGCCCAGTGTGGAACATAGGCTCCTTCTGCTGCCTGAGGATTAAGATGTAGAACTCTCAGCTACTTCTTCAACACCATGTCTGCCTGCAGGCTGCCATGCTTCCCGCCATGATGATAATGGACTGAACCTCTAAAACTGTAAGTCAGTCCCAATTTAATGTTTTCCTTTATAGTGTCTCTTCACAGCAATGAAACCCTAGCTAAGGCAGGCCTTGTTGGAGAAGTTTAGGTTACTGGAAGTACACCTTGAAGAAACCTTCATCTGACCTTCTCTCGTTACCCTGCTGCCATGTGGTAAACAGCTCTGTTCCACCTGGGGCCAGACTGCCATGGAGTAACACCTCTGAAGACAGACAAATCTCTGCTCAGCAAATGGTTATCTAAGTCAGGGGTCACACTTATAGGAATCTGACTTTTCAGAACTTGAATTCATCTCCACAGAGGACTACGTCATGAGTCACTACTGATGGCCTCTCTGGTCATCAGCACGGTCTCTGGAGCATCCATGTGAGCACCACCTGAAAGCTCATGAACACAAAGTCCCGGGCACCTTCTTGATCTCCTGCATTGCTGAAGACAGAGTTTGTTCCTCTGCTCTTTCGCATATCTGTGTTATCTGTCACACCCTCACAAAAGGAACTTGAAGAAAAAGGGAAAGCAAGAATCTGTTTGGTCTCACAGTTTTAGGTGATAGTGCACCAAGGCAGGGAAGCCACAGTGACAGCTGGTCACACACATCATATCAGAAACAGAGCAAGGAGTGTCTGCTTTCTTGTGCTTGGCTCATTTTCTCTACTTATACAGTGCAGCGTGTACTGCCCAGGCAATGGTCCCACACACAGCAAAGATGGATCTTCCCACATGAGTCAGTGTAACATAGGTAAGACTTCATGTTGCCCGGAGGCCATCATCCAGGTGATTGTAGATTCTGTTGCTAACCACAACACATCCTGTTCAAAGCATAAGCACACTTGGTGGACACCAGTGAGGTGTAAAGCAAAGATTGCTGGAATCTTCTAGAATGGGTCTTCCGTGGTCCACAGGTTATGTGGGACGATATACTCTACTTGATCCTATGCACTGCGTGTGCGTGCATGCGTGCGTGTGCGTGTGCATGTGTGTGTGTGCGTGTGCGTGTGCGTGTGCGTGCGCGTGCGCGTGCGCGTGCGCGTGTGCGTGTGCGTGTGCGTGTGTGTGTGTGTGTGTGTGTGTGTGTGTGAGTGTTGCATCCACGATACCTGGAGCATCAATTGGAATAGGAGATGATGGAGCCCTAAAATTCTGTATTTGGTGACGTGCATTAACCGATCTCTTTATTTCATCTCTGAGTTTGAGCTGATTATTTTATTACTAACTGCTAACTCTCTCATCCAATACAATACTATTCTGACTATAAGAGACATATTTAGCTCAAAGAAAAACAGGGGAAGAAAATATATTTAACAAGTAAAGCCTTGTTTCATCTTGACGGAAGGTTTATAGAGGTTCATTTCCCCTGGTATTTTTCCTACTTGTTATAACCCAACCTTTGTAATCAGAAAATATATATTTTTAAAAAAAATAATAGAGGGAGTTATTTTTAAACCCCTCATTTTAAAAGAGAACTGAGAGCCAGTGAAACCACAGATCGTGGCACAGTGGTATGGGACCCTGGGCAGATGGTAAACCAAGGAAGCAGGAACACAGAGTTCTCCGAATCAGTAGCAATGAGGTGTTAAGCAGACAATTAACACTTACATTCTAAATAGCAGCTGAATATAAATGAGAGCAGATGGGGCTCAATAGCTATGAAAAGACCTAAGGCAGGACAGAGATGAAAGAAAGATAAACAAGCAAACATTTAGAGAACTGAGGCTTACCCCTGGGAGCACTGGCCTGGTTTATAACTTTTATTTCCTGGGACCCTTGTCCCAACTCACTTACCCCAGGACCCAATGGTACTACATGCGTTCCTGGAATATGAAGCTTGCTAATACCCAACACATACTGCATGTTTACTGTGCATCAAGTGCTGAATGTACATTTACACATATACTATGTCTATCTTAAGATTTAGTTTATTTTCATTGATATGCGTGCCCACAGAGGCCAGAAGAGAGTGTCAGATCCCTAGAGCTGGACCATTTTAAGCAGCCTGCTATGGGTGCAAAGAACTGAACTTGGGTCTTCTGAAAGAGCAGGGAACTCACTTAACCACTGAGCATCTCTCTAGATCCTGAATATATTTTTAATTTGTATTTACTTACTTATGTGTACATTTGCATTGCTTATGTACAGGTGCACAACTGGGTGCAAATACATGTGCGTGTGCGTGTGCGTGTGTGTGTCTGTACACGTGGAGACCAGAGCTCAACCTGGAGGTCATTCCTCATGACTCATGCACTTTTTTTGTTTCCTTTCTTACTTAGTTGCTTTTGAGGGGACAGAGTCTCTCACTGGAACCTGAGACTCACTCATCATTCTAGGCTAGCTGCCCAGCAAGCCCCGTGTCTCCATTTCTGAGCTCTGGAACTGTAAGCATGCGCTTGTACCATCACATCAGCATTTTTTTTTTAATTCCTGAGTTCTGGGGATTGAACTCAGGCCTTCCTTTTTGCAAGGCAAACACTTCACCAACTGAGCCATCTCCCCAGCCCCTCAAATGCTGAATGTATGCTTCTTTGGTTAATTTCCTGCCATGCAGGTTCCATTACTGTCCCGATTACATGGATTAGGTGGCAAGAATTTAAGACTCAAATTTATGTAAGCAGAAAGCGGTGAAACTGTAAGTTGAATACTTCTCACTGCAGAGCCTGCCAGCCTTCCTTTAGACAGCACAACTGTGGATAGTGTTTGTAGACGTTATAAAATGTCATCTTGCACGCTGCCCAAGCTCCTGTGTTTCTGTCAAAATAAAGATTTCAGAGTCTTCCCCTCCTTTGTTGTCCACGAAGTCTGAGCACTCTTGATCAGAGAGAAATGCAATTATTGAACAAGCCTCCCTGATGGAAGGCAATTCAGAGCCTCTCAGAGGACAAAGAGAATAAGGAGACCTGGGGCTCAACGCTCCGGATGGATAATCAGTTTGATAAATATGTTCTCATGACTCAGTGTCAGTGAGCACTATGAGGGACTGCCCATCACTTAGTGGACATGATGAAAATTGACCAGGCGGGAGTTAAAGAAGCCTAGCCTACACATCCAGGCCTGATTATTGACGGCTATGACTTAAGGACGATATTGAACCAGACCAAAAGGCACTGGGGAAAAACAGCAGGAGCTAACCAGGAGAATGGCTGCACAAGACACAGAGAAGATCAATAAGGCACACACATACCATAGACTTAGTCTTCAAGCTGGGCATAGTGGGGCACTCCTGGAATCCAGCACTCAGGAAACTAAGGCAGGAGAATCACTGCTTGACAAGACACTGCTAAAAAATAAATTAAATTAAAAATGAACATATTCTCTCAGTTACCCCTCTCAGCTGTCCCTTTTCACGGGGAAAGATTTTTGAATGTGTTGGGAAGGAGCCCAAACCTCTAGAGAAAACCATAGTTGTGGTGACCAACTGGGCTGGCTAATTTTATGCAAACTTGACACAAGCTAGAGTCCCTTTAGAAGAGGGAACCTCGGTTGGGAAAATGCATCCACCAGATTAGCCCGTGATGAATTTTCTTGATTGATGATGGATGTGTGAAGGCCCTGCTCACTGTAGGTGGTGCTACTCCTGAGCTGGCGGTCCTGGGTGCTATAAGAAAGCAGACTGAGCAAGTCAGGGGGAGCAAGTCAGTAGGCAGCATTCCTCTACAGCCTCTGCATCAGCTCCTGACTCCAATTCCTGCACTGACTCCCCTGGAGGGCTGACTTAGAAGCTGTAGGCTGAAGCAAACCTTTTCCTCCCCAGGCTGAAACCGTTACTAAGACACCACCCCGAACCAGGAAGGAAACAGTGCATCCAACCCCCTCTTCTTTGTTTCTAACGAGATTGGATGATCCTTACAAATGGATGCCGACCTGAGAAAGAGCACCAGAGACACAAGCTCAACCAGAGAAGCCCTCAGACACGATCAGATGACACTACCAGGCCCCTGCTCCAAACAGGTGGGTATTTGGAACCACATCTGCTATTAATTGCTGCTGAAAGCTACTTGTAGACAGAGCCTGCTGTCGGCTGGGCCGTGCCGAGAAGGAGCTGTGTGGAGAAGAACTGCACTGGGAAATGAAGAAGTCAATAAGGACTGGGTGCCAGCTGGCTTTTACACAATTGAGCTCACTTGGGTAAACAAAAGTTATAACTTCCATGCGCCTCCTGCCAGCGCCAGCGTCGGCCTCGCTGGGCTTCTGACTTTCTATTTCGCACTCCATTTGGCTTTTAGAAGCTTAACATCTGATGACATTTTGCACCAGTTAGGGGGTCTGGTGACCAAGAACTCTCTAGAGGGGCTAGGTAAGATTCCTCAATGGGTAAAGTGATTGATTTGCAAACACAAGGGCTTGAGCTAAATCCCTAAGACCCCTGTAAAGAATCCAGGGGGTTGGTTTGTATTCTTAGCATGATTAGGGGACAGAGATGGTTGGGCCCCTGAGTCACACTTGCCTAGTAGGCAAGTCTCAGGCCCCAGTGAGAGACCCTGTCTTTAAAAATGAGGTTAATGGATCCTGGGAGAAAAGCATACACGATTGTCTTCTGGCCTCCACGTGTACACACAAACATGGATACACACCTGCATGCCCTTACACATATACACATGCCCATGCAAAAGAAACAATGGAGAATCTCTTCTACCCTACTTGATCACAAACTCAAATGTTCAGACACTGGAGTCATCACCAGAGGGTCTGACAGGGTGTCCCACAGTGATGAATGGACAAACCCATACCTTCTAAAAATGAATTAAAATCTCAGGTATATCAGAACCTGGGGAAACACCTTCCCAGTGCATCTCACAACAACCAGACATTAAAACAGAACAGAACATTGCACTTGGTCTCTGTGCTTCTGCCTTGCTTCAACCACCAACCCAGAATTCCCTGTTCCATTGACAACATTTGGCAAGACTCCAACTTGCCTGGCCATCTAATTCCCAGCATTCTTTAGTCCAACATGTGACCTAAGGAATATTGATCTCCAAGAATTACCAACCCTGTAGAACAGAGCAGAATAACTAACCCCTGGTCTAGATAGTCCACTGACATGATTACAGCCCAAAACCAGACATTCGCTGTCCTGAATCAGCCACGGGTACCTCTTGGATTGGCCACTGAACTCCAAAGCAGCAGATCTTGTTGAGCAAGCACGAACTGAGGGACTGCTGCAAGACAGAAACCATGCCAGGCCTGCAGAGATGTGAATAGATGTGGAAAGCCATGGGAGGGGTTTAACACAAACAAAATAAGGGACATAAGCCAGGCATGATAGCTGGAATTCTGGCACTCAAGAGGCTGAGACAGGAGAATGAACATGAGTTCAAGGTCATCTCAACATACCTTCCCCAGACAAAAAGAAGAAAAAACAATAAAAATAGATGTGACTCACAGACTGGGTATGATGGCACATGCCTGTAATCCCGACACTTAGGACACTGAAACAGGTGACCCGTGATTTCCCAGCCAGCTGAGAAACTATAAGGGGATTTTGAACTCTTAGGAAGTGGAGCCTAGTGAAGGAAGTTGAGTAATTGTGAACATGCCACCGAAGGGCTACAGGGACTTGGAGATGCTTCATATGGCTTGTCAGCTTGACATGATCTAGAGTCACCCTGGAGACAAACCCCTGCACACACACACACACACACACACACACACACACACACACTGGATAGAATGCACATGTACTGTCACTGAATTCTCACATCATTCCTCTCTATCAAAGGTCTTGTGACCCAGCAGTGTTTTGCTGCCTTGCTTCTCAATTGTCTGCTCTACTCCAGAAGTTTCATGAGAACAGGAACCAGACCTGCCTCTCTATTCCCAGTGCTTTGAAGACTTTCGGGTAAACTGCAGGCATTTAGCATCTGTTTGCTGAATGTGCAGTAAGTGGGGAATAAATGGACTCCCCTTCCCGTACTCATGCATGGGGGAATGGGTGGGATGGAGAACTCAGAGGCTGTTTCAAGACTTTAGCAAATACCAAGGAGAGACATTTGACCAGGAGATGGGCTGCCTTGCTAGTGACCTAGCATTGTGGCATGCCCAGAGAGGGTGGCCATCACAGAGATGCTTGGGCATCATAAGAGAAGCTGGACTAGTTATGTGTTAGTCACTGCTCTATTGCTGTGAAGAGACACAATGACCAAGGCAACACTTGTGAATGAAAGCATTTAATTAGGGGCTTGGTTACACTTTCAGGTCAACCCACTCTGCTCGTGGTGGGAGCATGGCAGCACACAGAGTGCTACAGTAGCAGCTAAGCAGTGCATCCTGATCCATAGCAGCAGGCAGAATGGGGTTGGTCTGCCATGAGCTTCTGAAACCCTCTCGAAGCCCACGCCCAGTGACATGCTTCCTCCAACAAGGCCACACCCCCTAGTCCTTTTCAAAGAGTGCCACTCCCTGATGATTAAGCATTCTAATATATGAGCCTATGAGGGCCATTCTTTTTCAAATCATCATAGTCTCTTTATGACCTTAGCCTGGATGATCCCAAGCCAATAAGCAAAGGACACTAGAGCAAGAAAAGGGGAGCTTCCACTCCAGGAGATACATGGCAGGGCACGACGTGATATGCATTCAATTAGCATCTCTGCTCCTAGAGCCCTCAGCAATGAGCTCTTGCTAATTGAAAACACTTCTTCCATGTCTGCTTGAGAAGACAAGACTAAACAAGCCTACTGAAATGTAGTTTATGTCTAAACGGGGCAAAGGAGTCACAGCAGAACAGCAGCAGACCATCTATCATGGGGGATGATGGGAGATGATGGGAGATGTGTCCTTCTGGGCAATGTTTCAGAAAGGCTGGACTTTCCAGGCTTTGGAGAAGGCACTGATAAGAAGAGAGGAGTTCTCTCCACCTTGCAACAATTTGTTAGAAAGAAAAAGATGACTGTAACAAACGGGGTGTGCTGTTGAAGCTTGATTTTGATGCAGTCTTGCTTCTGAAAGAGGCGTCCACTGGTTTGTGAGCTGAGGGTGGGAGTCTTCAACCTCCACCCCAGAGGAGGGGCACACATGTGACATCAAGGCACCATCAGGCAGACAATAAGAGAATTAGCTTGGCAAAACAGATGGGGTGTGGTAGTTTCTGTAGGAGCTCCAGGAGGCAGAGGCAGGAGGATTACTACAAATTCCAGATGAAGCTAGTCTGTAGGGCAAGTCCCAAGCTGGCCAGAGCTACCTACCTCTATAGACCTGTCTCAAAAATACAAAAAGGCAAAACCAAACAAACAAAAAAAAGTAGCCAATCTATGCAGACTTCTCTGTGCTATATCCCTTCACACTCAAATCATTCCAAGAACAGTTACTGTTAAAATCTCATTACACAGACTAGGAAAGTGAGACCCGGTAGTTAAGTGATTTGTCCAAGGTCATGAAGCTGGTAAGAGAAGGAAGACTGTGTAATTCCTGTCTGCCAGTGAATGGGGGTGCTCACTGACTCGTGCCCACAGTTCTCTCATATCCTCTGACAACACAGATTTAAATATACAGACCTGGGTGAGGCCTGCCATCCTTCCGTTCTAAGATGCTCTAAGATGGTAGCTGAGAGAGTCCTGGAGCCCACAAGGGTGAAAGGAAGGATGATGAGACCTACCTACCACTAAGGCACATAGACCTCAGAGAAGGAGGAAACCCTCTGCCTCAGAGATATGACATCGTAAAGGCAGTCACTGTCTTAGCCCGAGGGACTCTGTGGCTTTTCTCTCCGGCCCTGTCACTTTTCTTTGTAGAAAGGGACCAGCAGCAGTTGGCAATCTAAAAGGTGGGGAAAACACAATTAAGCTCCAAAGGAAAACCTCCACAGTGTTTCATTACAATTGGAATCCGCAGCTGTTGGAAATGGGTAAACGTGGAGCCCTGATACAGACAGAAGCAAGTTCTCAACTGCGCTAGAAGGCTTCATTTAGCAGGCTGAAAAGCAAGCACGAGCTTAATTGAACAAGAGAGAGTGATCGCCTCCCCAGCAGCTAAGCATAATCAAACAGCACCAAGTAACATCATTCCTGTGACGGCTAGAAATTAGCCCTGCACTGCAAAGACTGTCCACTGACCTGCAAATACAGATACCTCGGAACCAGGAGAGACAGATGGGAGGGCACCTGATCCCAGCCACAGCCCCTGTGGGAATCTACTTTGGATCAGGGCTTTCATAATCATGAACTGCAATGAAATTAACGACAGCTTTTTATCGTCAATGGCATGCACACCATTTATATACAAGTGCACACAGCTCAAACGTTAATTTTAAGACTTTTAGATAATTTTAAGATAATGGGCTCATGACCCACACTACTGTAGAGTATCCAGATTAAATAACCAACCATGTTCTTGTTCTAACAGACTGAGGAGACAAGGATTAGACAGGGATATGTGACATTCCAGACACAGGAGAGTGAGAAACAGGAAAAGCTGTCAAGACAAGATAATGCCTGGGGTGAATCTAAGCCCCTCTTGACATGCAACCGAAGGTTCTATAGAGGACAGCTACACAGAGGCTAGCTATAACATTAGTGCTGGGAGAAGCAACATGGAATGGAGCCCCTAACCAAACCAGAATCATCAGGTTTACCACCTCAGACTCCAGACCAAGTGCCTCACAGTCCTGCAAGAGCTCATGCAGTCTGAAGACCTAGTTTGAATCCCAGCTCCATCTCTTATGAGCTGTGTTATGTGGGACAGGTTAGTTCAAATTTCTTATCCATAAAAAATGGATTATTCAAGGTGCTCACCTCATTGAGTTGTGAGTGGACCTGGAGCGAGTAAAACATAAATTTAAATTAATGGCCAAAGAAAGGAACAAAGAAGGGTCAATATCTTCAACATGCTCCATGAAAAAAGTCTCCTATGCAAGGCTGCCTGGGCAGAAGCCAGCTGTGAACCTTGGTCCAGCTGACTTCCAAACATACTTGTTCTGTTATTTTACTGTGATAATCTAACTATAGTAGCAGGACTAAGACCTGAAATCTTCTACTCCGCAAACAGAGGAAACCAAGAGGGTGACAGACAAGTGTCCCCTCTCTGACCCTAGCTGCTCTCTCGGTATGCACTCCCACCCATCCTGATAAGTTTTCCAGTTCAGGTCAAGGGTTCAAGAAGCTTCCTCGGGCAGTGCTAACTATGGGATTACATGGTGTGGATGCAGGAGCCCTTGGGGAGGCACTGTGGGTGGCCTCATGAGATCGAAAAGTCTTCCAGCTTTCAAGGGGAATCTGTGTCAACAGACCCAACACCGAGGTTCAAGTCTCACTGAGGATTAATAGTTAACTACCGTGTCGGGCTGAAAGTCATCTCCAGTGTGACAGTTTTATAAGGTGGTTCTCCAAAGATGGACTTGATTGACGCTGGGAAGGCCTCTATCATGACCCCACAGAATCAGAGACAGAAAAGTAGTTCTATGCTCAGCTTAATTCTCTAGGGTAGTGGAGACAGGGGACCATCTGCTGCTAAGAAGAAATGCTGAAGGTGAGCAGGCCTGATAGCAGAGGGTTGCCACCACACATATCTTCTCAGATGGCCCTCTCAATATCTCTGCAAGATGAACAAGATCATCAGCCCCATTGTATGGATTAGAAAACCGAGGCCTAGGGGACAATGGTAACTAGAATTGAGAAACTGCCTAGATGAAGTGAATACTCATGAATATGAGAGCATACATAAATGGGGGCAAGGATAACAGCATGCCTGCCATAGCAGCAGAAATGTGGGGTGACACTGAAGGGCATGGCTCTCAGTCTTGGACTTAGAAGCTTCTTATGGCAGAGGGCACAGGCTAACACACAGGCTCCCAGCTGCTTAGGGCTGAGAGTGAGGGAATGTGTGTGCTGAGCCAGGGGCAGGACATCTTCATCTCCAGAGGCTCAGGGAACATGCCAGAAGAGGAATGAGAAAGACTGTAAGAAGCAGAGACAGGAGGAATGCCGGGAGGTGCTGTCTTCTGTACAGGACACACTGCTGCACAGGAACCCACAGCAGCTGTGACAATCTATACAAGACCCACGTAAGATCCTGCCAGTGGAAAATTCTTTCTAACATGGGTGGGAAATGGGTTGCTAAGGCCCACTGAGGCACTGCTGGCAGTTGTGAGTTCTGGAGGAGGGAGAGTCTCTTCTCTTAAAGGGGGGGTGTCTCAGTCAGGGTTTCTATTCCTGGACAAAACATCATGACCAAGAAGCAAGTTGGGGAGGAAAGGATTTATTCAGCTTACATTTCCACATTGCTGTTCATCACTGAAAGAAGTCAGGACTGCAACTCAAGCAGGTCAGGGAGCAGAAGATGATGCAGAGGCCATGGAAGAATGTTCTTCACTGGCTTGCTCTGTCTGCTCTCTTATAGAACCCAAGACTACCAGCCCAGAGATGGTCCCACCCATAAGGGGCCTTTCCCCCTTGCTCACTAATTGAGAAAATGCCCCACAGCTGGATCTCATGGAGGCATTTCCTCAACTCAAGCTCCTTTCTATGTGATAACTCCAGCCTGTGTCAAGTTGACACAAAACTAGCCAGTACAGGGGGGCCACTAGTGGACTATCCATAGATAACCTTATACCCATGTGCATATGAGGAGCACCAACTAGACACAGAAATGAAGGACATGAAGTTGGAAGGGGAGAACATTAAGGAGGACTGAGGGTGTATCCATATGATCAAGATACATTGAATCATGTATAAAAGTTTCAAATGATAAATATCTTTAAATATGTATTTATTTTATTTATTAAATATTAATTTACTATTATATTAATATTATATTACTTTATATAACTATAATATAATATATTTATGTAATTACATTATATATAATTAAATTATAATATATGATAATTACAGCATATTGTACTATAATATTAACAAGTTAATATTATAGTTAATAAAATATTTATTTATTAAATATTAAATAAATAACTAATTTAAATAAAATATCTTTAATAAGATTGTGTTTGTCCCTAGAAAGAGCTGTTGTTGAAACTATACTCACTCCTGTCTCAGCCTAGAAAATACACAAGATGTCGGTACACTGTTGCCCTGAAAATGTCATTAGCCAACGGTTTACTGTGGTCTGGGGACTTGTCCACAGACTTTATAGAAATGGAAATCATAACATTTAATCCTTGCAGCCACCCTACACGGCAGAAGCTGCCACTTCCCAGCTGATCAGCCCGTGCCCAGAGAGTTAAGATGGTGCAGAAGCTCACACAGCTAACAAGTCTGGGTCTGCTTGTCACAGCGAACTCCCTTACTCTGCAACACGCCAACTCCAGAGACCCAGTGGGAAGGGGTGAGCATCCACTGGGTCAAACCCTAGTGTCTTATCCTTATTTGTGCTGCCATGATAAATACCCTAACAGAAAAGCAACTAAAGGGTCAAACAAAGCATTTGGGGGGAGGGGTTTACTTTAGCTCACAAAGTAGGTTACAGCCCATAGCTATGGGAAAGTCATGGTGACAGGAGCTCAAGACAGCTCATCATAGTACATCCACCGTCAAGACCAGAGAGAGATGGATACATGCGTGCTTACTTACTTGCTTGTGCTCACCTTAACTTCTCTGCTCTTAGTTCAGGAGCCCCTGACTTGGGAATGGTGCTGCCCATAATGGGCAAATGTTATGGTAGCCGGCAGTCAGTGTTAGGAGGAAAAGGCAAGCAGGGAAGGGCAACAGTGCATTAGAGGATGGCCAGCAAAGAGCTTGCTGAGAAGGTGACAGTGAGTGATATCCCAAAGTGGATGCTGATGCAAGGCGAAAAGATGCCTAGGAAATTAGCCTAGGGTAAGTACTTCTGCATATGCCCTATGTTGGGAACAATTCTGAGTGGGGCACACATGGGATGGAGAAGATGGGAGATTGGATCAGAGGGCCACAGAGGTAACAGGAGCCCTGTCAGCCATTGTCAGTAACTATGGGATTCAAGTATTGAGAGTTTAGCAGAGTCACAACACCTGATATAGTTGAGTTCCAAGACATTTCTGTCTGCACTTTAGACAAGAGACTCACGGGCAGGTATGCAGACGAGACCGGCTGGGTGGTGAGATCCTGTTCTGTCCCAAGGCTCTTCAATTCACTCCTTCATGAGTTTTCAATTAATCTCAATTTCGATCTCGAAACTGAGATGTCCCTGTGGTTTCATGCTTCTTGCATAAGCTTGAGGGCCTGTGTTTGGATCCCCAGAACCCAAATTAAAAGAAAGGTGTATGTCACACTCTTACAACCCCTGAACGTGGAGGGGGAAGGGGGTGCAGACAGATTTCCCAGATCTCACCTGGCCAGTGAGCTCCAGGCTCAGTGACACAAGGTGACTGAGAAAGACATCCTGACATTGGCCTCTGGTCTCCACACTCACCTACATGGATGAATACACATACATACATACATACATACATACATACATACATACATACATACATACACGGGCACACACATACACACACATACACATACACACACACACACACACACACACACACACACACACACACACACACACACACACACACACACAAATCTCAGGCTATGGCCTATTGCAGGGGCTTGCAGTGTGATTTGCTCCAAGTCCCCCAGCGAGTCAGGTACTAAATTTCATCTTGAGTCTAGTGTGCTTTCATTCCACACCCAGCATTAGAATAAATCCATTCTGGCCTCCACTTCTGCCCAGTTGCCTTCCTCTGCAGGCTCAGATGACAGCCCCTGGGCCACCGCAGTGGCAGGCCTGGGTATAAATACCCTTGTATGTCAGTTCCCAGCAGACAGATGGCACATCCCACACACCATGGGGAAGAGCATCAGAAAGAAAAAACCCTGGAGCTTAGTCCTCGCAGGACTCCATGCCTCTGGAACAGCTTGCATCATGGGAAGAGAGGGCAGGGGGTCTCGGAACAGAACTGGTTATTTATCCAGCTCTTCTTGATGCCCAGCACAATATTAGATGCCATTTGGGAAAGGAGAGAAATAACAGTTTCTGTTGTCAAGGAGATTACAATCCAATGGGGGGAAACACACCTGTAGGTGGAAAAGACAATAACGAGCAATCAGGAGATGAAGTGGTCCCACGCAGGCAATGTCAGGGGTTCAGGGCTCAGGGAACTCAGAGAGAGATGAGGAGATTAAAGATGTTTTCAAGGAGGGGAGGAAGAAGCTCAAGAAAGAAACCTGAATGCTTTCTAAGAGCAGCCTTCAAACGCCCCCATTGTCTATGCATTTATGCATGTGATGGTTTGAATGAGAAGTGCCCTCTATAGGCTCATGTGTTTGAACACTTGGTCCCCAGCTGGTAGCACTGTTTGGGGAGGTTATGGAACCTTAAGGAGGCAGAACCTCGCCGGAGGAAGTGTATCACTGGGGGTGGGCTTTAAGGACTTATAGCTTGGACCCACTTCCTGTTCCTCCTTCTCTGCTTCCTATGTATGGATGAAAATATGATCAGCCACCTTCCTGTTTCTGTAACTATACTATGCCTTCCCTACCATGCTGGACTCTAAACATGAGCCAAAATAATTTTTTTTTCTCCACAGGTTGCTTTGGCCATGGTATTTTATCACAGCAACAGTAGCTGTCTCAGCAAATCCAGCACTGCCAGTAGCCTGTGGCATGCCACAGCCTTACCGCATCTGTTACTTTCCCATGATTGTCTGTCTCTTTCTCCCAATATTTCCTACCAAAGGGGTATTTTTTGTCCTTAGAACAGGTATCTGGAAACACGAAAATCCTGAGCCAGAGTGACCAGAGGGACAGGAGACAGCAAGAATGAGCTACTCAGGAAGTTGGGGAAGGTGCTAGAGAAAAGGGGTAGCCAGGGCTGACTCTTGAAAGGAATTGGGAAATCAGAGGCGGTTGTGCTAGCTGAACTGAGAAGGCCAGAGACAACTTGAAAGATAGGAAAGGTGGGCTCAGCTCCTGGGGGCACGGAGGTTCAGGCCCCTGGGCCAAGGAGCTTGAACTTGATATGACAACCAACTCAGTGTCCATACACAAAGTCCAGGCAAGAACAAGAAAGACTCAAGTCTATAATGGTCTTTTGTTATTTTTGTTACTATAACAAGATACTTGAGGCAAGGTTGTTTGTTTTAGAGAGATTTTTTTTCCCTCACCACTCTGTAATAACAAGGACACAGTTGAAAAGCCTGAGGCAGGAGCCTAACTCCCATCTGGTTTTCTGAACACAAAAGAACAGCTCTTAGCCTGAAAGGAATAAGAGATAATTTGTTCTTGAACCAAATAGGAGTGACCACACTCAGGGAACACAGACCCGAGTTTGCCCCAAATGCTACATTCTAACATAGTAACTGTTTGATGAAGTTCTTATAGAACAGAACAAAGAAAGTCATGAAAAGTCATAAATCAAAACACTTTTCAAATGCTTTGGAGGGATCATCTGGTGGACGGGCTACAGCAAAGCAGGAAAGCGATAGCGGATGCTATTAGATAGCCTTTTGGTTGGTGTTACCTAGTGGCCGCAAAGATGTTCGCTCACCTGCAAAGGTGAGCAAAAAGTGGCTCTTGGTTAGAGATGTGGCTAGATAATTAGGCCGTGGACTTGCAACATTCCAATCTTTACACATCACTGAAGTTCTCCTCAGTTAATCATCATGCCGGATCTCCATCGGTACAGCCACCCACATACAACCAGTCCAGAGCCCAGCCTGCATCTCCATCCCCCACCGCACTGGCAGCCTTTCTGTTTCCCTGGACCGGATTATTCTAAGCAGCCTCTGAGGCCCCACAGGACTGAACCTAGCGTTATCTCCTGCACACAGTGGCTGCCTTGTTAAAAGGCAATCAGTAGAGCTGACATTAATAAATGTTAACACCCTCAATGTGGAGTCAGGCAATTAAAATCCCTCCTCAGGACCTCTGAGACCAGCCTGTGGAAAACCCACCCACTGCCTTAATAAGCTCGGGTCATCACAGAACAAATAGAAAACAGGGAGAGAGGACAAACATTAAAACTACTGACCAGGACTGTGACAACCTCCAAGATCTGTCCCACACTGCCATCCCCCTTCTGAAGATACCACCAAAACAAGAAGCAAGGTCCTCAGGCAAGACTGCCGGGCCTGAGAAGTCCTCTGGACTTGCGGTGTTCAGTGCAGGGTCAGGGACATTCTCAGGGGCAGCTTGCTGCAGGCTCCAACTCCTCTGCTCCTGGATTTAGAGCATGGGCGATCGGCAAGTACAAAGGAGCTGCTTTTATGCTGGTGCAGAAGCCTCTGGAAGCTCAGCACGCTGTCTCAGTTATACCTTCCCTTCCTTATTCTTCTGTATATTTACTGAGTGTGTGTGTGTGTGTGTGTGTGTGTGTGTGTGTGTGTGTGTGTGTGTGTGTGTGTCAGCACAAGCCACGGTACATGGGTAGAAGGCAGAAGGCACTTTCCAGAGGCTGTTCTCCCCTTGTACCTGCCACTGGGCTTTAGGCTCTGAACTTGGGCTGTCAGGCTTAGCGACAAATAACTAAACCACTGAGCTATCCCGACGACCTCTTTTCTCTCTTTCCTTTTTCCTTTCTTTTTTTTTCCTTTCTTTGCAAAATACTAGGTAGCTCAGAGTGGCTACAACGTAGCTATCCTCCTGCCTTAGTTTTCATCTTCCTGAAGTCTAGATTAGAGGCAGAACCTTTGACTATCACCTGTTCTAATCCTTCCACAGAGACTTAAGGAAGGGCACTAGGTCCACCCAGGGTCTCTCTGTGAGCTAAGTGATGGAGGACTGATTTGCTGAAGAGTTAGTGAGTGTGTGAGCCCACCACGGAGCCCTCCTGTGTCTGGTAAGGCCAGCCGTTGGGGGCCCTGGCATTCAGACGGCCTTCCTTGGCACTTTCTCACCACAGATGTGCACATAAATAGATAAATGCATGTAAAAGACTTGAATCTTTCTGGCCGTGACGTAAAATGGGGTCCAGCCTCCAGCGCCACCTCGGAAGAGCTGTGGTGTCTTCAAATTGCAAGGAGGCTTGGCTCACGAATGTGTTCACCTTATAGGCCACGGGCAGTCACGGGCTTGATGCAGCGGTGCTGGGAGAGCCACTGATGCCTTACACAGAGAGAGTCCTGTAACTACCTGATGTGAGGGCCTGTGTGACACAATCACAAAAGCCAAGAGGACGGCCTTGTCACCTTCCCCATATGCTCTATGGAAAACTAAAGGTCATTTCTCCACAGAATAGCTCGGCTGGAAGCATCAGGTTCACTAGGGAAGCCTGTTAATGAGGAAGACCCTCACCTTCCTCTCCCACCTTCTGAAGCAGGGGAATCAGGAGACAGATCCGCATCTGCATTCCCAGCCGATTGTAAGTGACTTTGATGTGTAATTAATAAGGATACCAAGGAAAACTAGACAACCCTCTGATTTGAAAAAACGACAGTTGAAGAAAGGAAAGGACTCAATTTTAAATTGCACAAGAAGAATTACCTGACATGTTAGTTCCTATTGCTGTGTAACAAATTGCCACCAGCTAGTGAGCTGGCTCACAATGACACAGACATTAATTCTGACCTAATTCTGGGGGGCAGAAGTCTGGGTGCATATGGGCTCTCTCTGACCAGCGTCTCATGGGTAGAAACGCAAGCTCAAGTGCCCTACAGAATCTCATTCCGTCCATGGGTAGAAGGAAGTTCTTCTTTTTCTTCTAGTTTTCTTATTACAAATTGTGACAGAATACCAGACCGAAGCAAGTTTAAAAAGGAAAGGTTTACTGGGGCTTCCAGGTATGAGGTAATGGCTCTCATGATGGGGCAGGAACACACAGCAGCAAGAGAATTAGCAATGGTTACATTGTGTCCACAGTTACAAGCTTCTCCTCCTCTTTTCTTTCAGTCCAGTACTCTGTGGGATGCTGCCATCCACGGGTAACATGGCTCTTCCTACTCAGGTAAACCATTCTGGAAACACCCTTCTCTCAGGTGGTTCTAAATCCAGCCAAGTTTACAACAGGATCAAACATCAAAGGGACAGATAACATCACGGCCACTTTGAAAAACATCCACGTGAAAAATGGCTGTTACAGAAGCTTTCTGAAATCCATACATACACACACACACACACACACACACACACACACACACACACACACACACATACACATATACATATATGAAAACACTTCAAATGAAGCTATTCTATGTCCAAGGGACATACTCCAACTGGACACCAAATACCAGCAGATTAAAAAACTCCAGTTCCAGGAAGGGGAACCTCTTTTTGAGTTATTGGCTGGTGAGTCCCACAAACCCTATGGACATTATAAGTTACCCTTCATAACTTGACAGAAAGATTCTATTGTTAAAGACACCACATTACTTGGCTCACAAAATATGCAGAAACCCAAGTGGGTACTGACCAGGAGGCTTAATAGCTACTGGCTAGCTTTCAGAGAACTAGGAAGTGCTATGCATGCAACCAGAGGAGAAAAGCAATCTTCAATCTCAACTATCTAGGAACCCTACAAGCTACAATATTGACTGACCAGACAAGATCTGCCCACTGGTATAACAGTGGCAAGACTATTATGGGACTAACCAACTACTTTCTAACTGGATTTAAGGCCAGCTCCATGAGAAGGAATCCATACCTGACACTGTTAAAGGGGCTAAATAGGTCATAGGCCCTAGGGCTGAACCTACTACTGGTCGTCTACTAAATAGACAGCATTAAAACAATCCCTAATGGTTTATTGCTACACCCATAGATTAATCTATTTCTCAGCCTTCATCAGAGAAGATTCTTCTTACAGTAGATTAATACAGAGACCTGCAACTTGTCAAGGTCAGAGAAAGAGACTTTGACATGCTCTGCCCTAAAGGGGACACCTATATCACACTCCTCCCCTTGAGGATCCCTCAGGGGTCTTCTAGGAAGAGGGAACAGAAATCGTGTTAGAAACCAGATCCCTCTGGTCATGTCTTCTATGTCCTTATAGAAAACCCTAAACCGAATAAAATTTAAAAATCTTTTGTGTGAGATGTAGCCTAGGATGACTGAATCTAAGCATGTCAGCTGTAAATTTCTTGAGCAGACATCGCGTGTGAAAAACTGACCACCTAGCTCACAGACAGCCCTGCTTTATAACCAGCAAATACTCTGTATTCAGACCAGCAAACCTATGACCAGCAAATCTTTTTCTTGCTGTGAAAAAAAAAAAAAAAAAAAAAAAAAACCTGACAAAAGCAACTTAAGGAAACATTTATTTTGGCTCACAGTTTGGAGGGACACAGTTTGTTACCATGGGGATGGTACAGCAGTGGGCACGTAAGACTGCTGGTTCCTCTTCACACACATTCAGGAAGCATGGAGACACACAGTGGTGTGCACCGTTCTTCTTCTCTATTTCCTTTTTATCCAGCCCACAACACCCATCCAATGAGGTGATGCTATGAGGCGGTGCCTCCTATACTGGGGTGGCTGTCTTCTCAGTTCTCTCCTGTCTCAAACATATTCTCTCTCTCTCTCTCTCTCTCTCTCTCTCTCTCTCTCTCTCTCTCTCTCTCTCTCTCTCTCTCTCTCTCTCTCTCTCTCTGCAAAAGCCCTCATAGACAAACCCAAAAATGTATCTCCTAGGTGCTTCTAAATCCAGTCTACAATGAAGAATAAACACTACACACACATGCAATTGATCTTACCATCTGATACAGCAATCCACAAAGCCAAACACTCCCACAGGGTTTGGTAGGAAGACAAACCTCGCTCAGAAACACCAAGCTACACCCTAGACTATCTATGTACACTATTTTACTTACAAATCAAAACCACCATATACAATAATAGGTATTATTCTTATTTTATAAAAAAAAGAATTTGAATTCTGTAATCTACCCCTTTTTCATTTTTTGGTTGGTTGGTTGGTTGGTTGGTTTTATTTTGATTTGCTGTTTGGTTTGGTTTGATGGCCAATAGCACAGGGCAGCTCCAGGAATCAAACACAGGTCAGTATGATTCCAAACCACGTGTTCTATCCATAAACCTAATGTCAATCAGTGTGGTTATTTTCTCTGTAGCTTCAGCCACACAGTGTAACTTAGAATAAATCAAAAGACTGGGCCAACAAGATGGCTCAGTAGATCAAAGAGCTCACCCCCATGGCTGATGACGGTCTGATCAGTTCTCAGCACCTACAAGGTGGAAGGAGAGAACCAACTTCTGCAAGTTGCCCTCTTACCTCCAGGCACGAGTTATGGAACACACAGAAGCCTGTGCACAGGACGGGGTGGGAAGCAGAGAGGGAGGGAACGAGAAAGAGAAAAGGCGGGAGAACAAGGAGGAGAAAAAGAAAACTAAGCAGGGCATTGTCCCCCGTGCTCTCTTAAAAAAATAACAAGCACTGCATTTTGTTCTTGCCCTAAGTAGAATTAAATCTCTCCAACAGCGTCAGATGGATTGCTAATTACACAATTACATCATGTGGCCATGCTGGTAATAAAATTCTTGGAGTGCTTTCAGCAAATCCAAGTTTGGAGAAAATAACGGCTTGCTTTAAAATTATTTACTAAATTAGGAGATTCTTTACTCAACATTGTTTTTAATAATTCAAGTACAGAGTGTTTTATTATGAACATTTCCAAAAACAAGTTTTAAAAAAAAATATCCCATTCTTGCTGATATGTACATGCTGCTCCAGGAAGGTTTAAAAAATAATAAGAACATTTAATATTCCTCCTTGCTGGATAGTGGAGGGGTTCTGAGCCGTCCCGTGAGTCTCCTGCTGATGTAGCCCTCCCATCTGACTTGGCTGGGTTAGGGAGGAAAGGCCTCGGTTCCACTTACTTCCTGCAAATCACCACAGATGATTTCAAACCCCTAGGAGGAAGGAAATAAAAGATGCTACATGGGAAGTGCCCTTTCCATAAAAAGCTAAAACAGAGCCCCCACCCCCACCCACTCCTCAGCCATGTGATCCAGTCCCTCCTCCTGCAGCATCAAGAAGGGGAGTCTACTTGATATCCCGAGGGTCAAGGCCCATAGACTGTAACAGAAGAGCATCTATATCTGCTCTGCATCAGCCCTCCCATGGCCCAGCAGTTTCTGCCTCCTTCTTGGTGGGTCAATCTCTTAAGATGTTCCATCTGAGAACCCAGCCAATGTGCTGTAAAGCAAATGTACAAACAACACACATGAAGCATATTATTGAGCATGCTGGTCAGCCACCCTCCACTGCCAGGCGAAGGCAGCTTCCATCTTGGATGCTCACCCATCAAGGCTTCACAGATGTCTGCAGACCAGTCACCGTCTGACTGAAACCCCAGGAAGGGTCCCCAGAGAACCATCTAGCCGAGTCATATCACCCAGAGAAGCATGGAAAGTGCCAAGATATTGTTATTGAACCACTGAGTTTTGGAGAAGTTTATTAAACACCAACGTGTAACCAGATAGCCCTCTTCTGAGTGGTCATCACTGGGGCCATGCCTGGCCACCAAATGAGCCTGAGCAGCTATGAAGGAGCCAGCCAGAGAGTCCTGCTCTTTGGGCTGTCTGTTCCTCATCCCTGAGATACAGCAATCAGGCTAGATAAGGGTCTCAACCTAGAAACCAGTCCAGCATGCGATACGCAGTTGCTATTCAGAGAGCATAGTTCTGTTTATATGTATTTTCTTTTGAAGAAAGAAAGCCCAAATGTACCTAACTGTACTTTGTAACTGAGGGTTTGAACTCCTGATTATTTTGCTTCCACTGGGATTAGAGGCATGCACCATGTCAAACACAGGATTTCTAAAATGCTGATGGGCTATAACACTTCATGGTTATGGGTGATGAAGCCACCCTCCTACATTGCTAAAAGCAAAGTGTCCTTGCTTGGGACTGGAATTCCATCATCTTAAAATATCAACCTGCTCTCTTCTGTCAGTCAAGCCGTTTGATTGACAGGCACATATGGCCTTGACAGCTCAAAAACAAAACAAAGAATTAAATGTTGCTTAATTCATGAGGCTTGTTGAGCATAGGGATAAAAAATATTTTAAAATGTGAGCTCAGCTGAGAAAAGGGTCCTCAGAATAAAAGTGGAAACATGGCCTGTGATGGTGTCACGAGACGGCGCCTGCTGAGCAGTTTCTGTGGACCAGCAGTCACCACACAAAGTGTGTTCTGAGCGTTTGCTTCTCTGATGTTTCAAGCAATGCAGGAAGTGAACACCCCAAGTATTTCCTGCTTGGCAAAGGAAAATCTGAGGGACAGAGTGGAAGGACCCCACCATCACCTTGCTAGAAGCCAGACAAACAGTCAACAGCAGAAACAAGACTCAAATCCTTCAGATCACAAAGTCTCTACCCATGGCACTGGAACCAAAATCTGTAACTGTATGAAAGTCAAATGTCCCAAGATAAAATTCTGTTTACCTCTCCTTCTCTTAGACAGTGTGTGCTAGGGAGGCTGTGCTAATCAGAAGCACAGGACCAGTGTAGCATCAACAAATGGGACTGATTGACCCACAGGATGGACCAGAGTCACACAAGAATGAGCCAATCACAGACACAAATGCATGCCAACCCAAGCAGACAGATCTCAGGGTTTGGTAAAGATGAAGACATGACTATAGAAATTTCATTCCTGGGCCTCTGTATTAGCAACAAGGCATCTCTACTGCCTGCCCCAGGGAGCCAGCAACAGCAGGATTCATCATAACTTTTTGCCAAGATGCGACACATTCCCACTGTTACTGTCACATATCCTCCCCCTGTGCATGTGCTATATCCGCTTGTAAAAGGCCAGTCCTTCTTCTCCCCAGTCTCTTCTTTCCTCTACCCTTGCCCAGAGGCAGCCTCTGTACACCTCCTCCCCAGTAAGCCTCCCACAAGAGATCTGTCACATGGCGTGACTTTGTGAGTCCCATCATTTAAATCATAAAACTATGTCTGTACCCTGGGTGAACACCAAGTGTCACCTGTAACAAAGACACGGGGGCTTAATCATATCGTTCGTGGTGAAACTCAATCAGAATAAAAGAAAGGCAAAATAAGGGAAGAAACGTGGAGGGGAAGTGACCATGCATCATACGCATTAAAGGAATTAGCATCATCGGCTTGTTTGTGGGGACTGGAGACTGAGCTAGGACTTGTTCTAGACAAGCGTCTGCTGCTGAACTGTGTCCTCACCCTGGCTTGTACCACTTGAAGGTGCTTCAGCTAGAATTAGATGTTTCAACACAGACAAATGACAGAAACAAAAGGGAGAAAGAAGGCAGGAGCTGGAGAGATGACTCGGTGGCTAAGGAGGACTTGTGGCTCTTGCAGAGGACCCAAGTTTGGTTTCCAGCAACCACATCTGGGAGCGCACAACTGCCTATAATGCCAAGAGATACCACTAGCCCTTACAGAGCCAACTTTAAATCATTCCTAGATTATGAAGACAGAACCTCTTCTGCCATCAACTTGAAGTCATGAAAACACGTATGTACATACAAGCATACAAATAAAAAATAAAACAAATCTTTCAATAAAGGAAGAAGCTCAATTGGAAATAATGGTTGCCCTTCTGTAAATTACACTTGTGGAGAGCCGTGCTGCAGCAATCGCCATTATAAGATGGCGCTGGCCTCCGCTGTGCCTAACTAGTAAACAAGCCTTGTATGCAGGTGCGAGAGTGAACTCACTCCTAGTCACTCCCATTTTCGGGGTGTAATAGTGGGGTGATGGGCGAGCAACGAATCAGGAGCTGTCACGCCATATCAGGTGCTAAAACGTCACGCTGCGGGCTATAAAAGCGGCGCCATTTTCCCGGTTCGGGGTCTTCCTGAAGAAGTAAGCAATAAAGCTTTTGCCACGGAAGATACCGGTTTGTTGCGTCTTTCTTGCAGGTCAAGTGGGATGCAATAACACTATATATGCATTGGGTGCAGTTTGTACTTATACATGTATTAAGGGATACAAAGGCATTATGGGAATATTAAACTTAAATCGTGATCATCATTAGCTCAGATGTGCTAATTAAGGCCAAAGTCCACCATGACCAGTTAGCCTCTGAAGTCAGGACAATATGGAAGACTCCCTTCACTGGCAGGGCTTCCCCTTCTCCGACCTCGTCTGGGGAATTCTAAGCCCCCACACATCAAGGTGTCTTTACCCAAGGAATGTCACGTTGCCTTAATTAGATTACAGGATCAATTTCCTTTCTCCTGATAAGAACCTGTTCTGCTAGCACCTGAGATTCCTGAAATGCTCCCCCACAGTAATAAGACATTTCGGTACCCTAAGCCTCAGCCAATGACCTTTGCCCATACTGGATGTTCCTACCCTCAGTCCCCCAAAACTTTATAAGCCTTGAATCACCCCAAGTAAAGCTGATCTGCCTCCTCCTAGCCCGTCCAGTGTGATCATTCACTGCACTCACTCACAGGGCTTTGTCATCTCTGCTCCCTTTGCCCGTGTGGGCCATATAGGCCTAGGATCCACCAGGGCAGGAAGAACCACACTCAGAGAGTGGGGAGAAATGAGGAAAGGTGACAGAAGAGGCTTCTTTTAAAAATATCTTTGTGTATGTCAGATGAGTGTGTGTGTATGGCTGTGCACATGCTACCTTGCCCATGGTGAGGTCAGAGGATAACCCATGTGAGTAGTTTTCTCATGGTGCATGTTGCATGTGGGTCCAAGGAATCCAACTCAGGCCATCAGGCCTGGGGGCAAGCACCTTTACCTGCTCAGCCATCTCTCCAGCCCCAAGGATTCTACTTCATCTACACTACTTTATTTCCCAAACTCACAGTAAATCCATGAGCATTCAATGAGCATGCATTATATTTTTGATTCTTTGTTGTTTGTTTGTGGGTCTAAGGGGTCTTTTGTTTGGGGGATGCTTTGGGTTTTGTTTTCTTTTGTTCCATGTTTGTTTGTTTGCTTGCTTCCTCACTTGTTTGCTTGCTTTTTTAGATAGGACCTTGTTCTGTAGCCCAGGCTGGCCAGGAACTCACTGTGTAGAGCAGGTTGTCCTTATACTTACAGTGGCCCTCCTGCCTCAGCCTCCTAAATGCTGGGATTACAGACTTGAGCCACCATGCCTGGTTCAACTTTTGTCTTTGATGCATGGAAGTTTTCATCCATTTCTGATTTCTCAGACACCCAGCTTCCATGCCATCCCCACACTTGCTTTCAGCCTTGATAGCCCTCTGTGGCCTGGTTCCGCTCCCGACTCCATCTCTACAGACTCCCTCTCCTCAAACCTATCAGTCTTCCCCAGAAAAACCAGGGCTGAGAATGCAAAGAGCCTGGACCATGAGTGTTTGACGAGGATTCTGGGAGAAATGATTCTCAAGACCTGAAGAAGCGATGTTCTAGACATGGGAGGACTCTCACATGGTCTTGCTACATCTTCTGTGTCACATTCATCCAGAATATGAGTCCTTGTCAAATAGCTGCTGTGACAGTTGGACCTGTCAACTGAACAAGAGTTGGAATCACCTAAGAGACAACCCACTGGATGTGTCTACGAGCATGGGCAGCACCAGAAAGACTTAGCCCGAGAAGGCAGACTCACCCTAAATGTTGGCAGCACCATCCAATGGGCTGGGGTCCTGAGATAAATTTAAAAAAGAGAAAATGAGCTCAGTTCTAGCCCTCATCTCTTTCTGCCCCTGACTGTGGATCAATGTGACCAGCTGCCTGCTCCTGCAGCCATGCCTTCCCCGCCATGATGCACTGTAAGCCAAACAAACCCTTGCTTCCCCACATGGCCTTTGTCAGGCATTTTGCCACAGCAGTGAGACTGGTGACTAATACACCTACTAAGTGTTAGAGGTTCTAGGGTGTCATCCCTAGTTGTGCTTTGCGGCCCTGAGCTCTAGGTTCTGGTCAGAAGTGTGGTTACTCCCAGTGGAACAGGGGATAGTTATGATGTCTGCTGTCCAGATGTGGGAGAGCACAATGTTAGAACTCAATCTTTGCGCAGACCACAGTATGTGCAGCAGCCTCTGCCAACAGACACCCTCCTGAGGCTCTCTAAGGCATTAGTTTAGCAGACATCTGAGAGACAGAATCTCTCAGCTGGAAACTAAGTTAATATCAAAGATGGAGTATGGGTGACCACACACCCAGCTCACTACCCACTTCCAGCCTCCTGCTTAGGATTCAGAAACCCCAACTCCTGGCTTGAGTTATCAAACCTTCACTACCCATGTGTGCTATGTGCCTTTGAAAGCACCAGACCAGTGAGCATCTGAAGAAAATGGAAAAGGAGATGCCGTCTGTGATAGTTAGCTTCAGTGGTTAATTTGAAATGGCTAAGAATCACCTAGGAAGGGAGGCTCAGTGAAGGATTATTTATATCGGACTGGCCTGTGGGGGTATCTAGAGGGGTGGGTTGTCTTAATTAACTGATGTGGGAAGATCCAGCCCAGTGCACTGTTCCTTAGGCCGGGGCCCCTGGGCTGTGTTAAGAGTAGAGTGGCTAAGCTAACTACAAGCCAGTGAACATGTGCACATCCATTCTCTTTGCATTTTGGATGTCACATGACCAGCTGTTTGAAGTTCCTCCCTTGAATTCCTTCCTCTGGAAGTGATGGGCTGTCTTCTGAAACTAAAAAAAAAAAAAAAAAAAAAAAAAAAAACTCTTCGTCTCTAGGTTTTATCACAGCAACAGAAATGAAACTAGACCAGTCGCTGAGGAACAACCACCAAGATTGACCTCTGACCTCCACACACATCCTTGTGCAAGACCCATACGTGCAGGAACATGCACACAGAAAATGATGGGCCCCCAATTGTCTGCTCTCATATTGGAGAGCAAGCCCATAAGTAGACAGGGGAGCCAGGAGATGAGCAAAACCAAGCAGTCCTCATAGCACCTTGCCGGCTCTAACCTCCTCCCATCCCGGGACTTCAAGTGTGTCTGTGTCTTCATTATTCGGAGTTCTCTGAGTCCTGAATAAGCCACTGAACCTGTGTGAAAAGTCATGGGACATCTTCAGCAATGGCAACAGCGCTGCCTCCCCACTGTTATTTCTCCCAGGCTTATTTTGTCCTTGCCTTGCTGAGCAGCTGCAAGGGAGGCATCATGGGACCTTCACGAGAAACGAGGGGAAGTGACAGATGTGCGGATGGAGACCGTCCACAGCTGCAGGGCAGCTAAGGTTTATGGGAAGTGTTAAATCACTGAAGTCTTCCGGGTTCTTTAATAACATATATTGATTTGCTTGTGCTTCCCTGAGGGAGGAAGGATTTGACTAACAGCCAGTGTTCCCCTGAGAGCAAGCACCAGAGGGTCTGACTAAACACAGAAGAGTGAGAAGCTAAGAAAAGAAAAAAAAGAAGGTAAGAATGATGGTCTGTGAAATTGGAAAATAATATGTACTTCACAGGGGCTGACACAGCTCAAAACAGAAGGTAAAGAAAGAAGAATTCAATTCGCTCCTCTCTGCACTTTTAAAAGCACCTGTAACCTCTTCCCTGCTTTGCCGATCCTCTCCCCCAGGGGGCGCCATCCTAGTACCCATAGTCAAAGCCATTCCAAGAGCAGCGCATGTTCAGCCCTTGGGCTATATTCATGTTCTTGTTCATCTGTCTAAGAAGGGTTAGCTTGCTTCTCCTCTGCCAGGATAAGCTTTGTTCTCGTGTTGTTCTGTTGTGTAGGACAGGATTTGAAATTATAATTAAGTTTGTAATTATAATTTAAACTGCTAATCCTTTGGGTTTCTGTGAGTATTGTGTCTTTAGTCCTCATAGACTCCACACATTGTAGTGGCATAAGAGACTGTTCTTTGGGACCCTGGAGAGAACCAAGATGTCCACAGGATCCCAGTGCCTAACCCAGGGGCCAAAGGCATAGATACCCCAGTCTGATTTTGCAAATCAATGCTATGAGCATACTTGTCACAGAGTGGGCAGTGGGCTGGCACAGAAGAAAGCTGTCTCAGGGGTTGGAACTTTGTTCCTCAGGATACTTTCCCTGCCCCCACTACACCTTACATGCCACAGACCAGGTGTCATCTCTACTGCCTGTCTGTCTACAGCAATCGAGTCATAAATATGACCAGCCCAGGTCCCCAGCCTCTATCCTTCCATCCAGGCTGGAAGCAGCACAGCCTTTGGAAGCAAGCATCAGCATTTATACCCAAGCTACAGTGTCAAGGAGGGAACAAGGCAGTTATGATGAGAACTCCCTACTGGACCCCTGGGTTCCCTTGACCTCCAGATCCGATTTCCTGAATGGAATTGTCACTGGAACCCTAACAAGTCAGGTCCAGCCACCTGTCCCCAACAGACCAACTAAATAAGTAGTAATAAAAAGCAAGAAGAGGAGATTTATTAAATGTGGACGTGTAGGGAAGAGGAACAAAGAAGCTAAGCAACCCCTACAAGTCTATCTTTGAGGTCTTGATACGAAGACAAGAAGTGCCCTTATCTAAGCAGTCCTGGTCAAGGTGTGGTCCTCACCCATCCTCATCACCTCAGCTCCAGTCTCCCCTGCAAGGTGGTCTGACAAGTTGTCAGAACTGTGGGAAAATTCTTCCCGGAAGACAAGCTTCCCCTCTGGTTGACAAGCTTGGACCTTTTCCGTCTCTCAACACGAGACTCCAAAGGGCATCCTGATTCCTTGAAGACCAATGTCTCAACAGTTGATATCTACACAGCAAGTCCAAGGCTAGCCTTGGCTACATGAAGCCCCATCTCAAGAAAAAAAATAATAAGTTGGAACTATAGCTTGGTAGTAGAGGATTGCCCACTGTGTGCAAGACTCTGGATTCAATCCCCAGTACAGGGGGAGTGAGAGGAGGAAGAAGAGGAGGAGAGGAGGAAAAAAGGAGGAAGGGAGGAAGAAATTTGTTATAAGCTGGGTACAATAGTTCATGCCTGCAGTCATTGCACTTGGGAGGGAAAATCAGGAGAATCAGGGGCTCAAGGTCAACCTCAGCTATATGAGTGCATGGCCAGCAAGGACAGGAGACCCTGTCCTTTCTAAAATAAATGAACAAATAAAATCTGATAGCTCTTTTATTGGGAGTCCATAGTACCAGGAATTTAACTAGAATTTCATATGTTGGTCCATGAACATAAATAAATAAACAAACAAACAGTAAACCAGAGTTCAGATTATCCACAGTGAGAAGAAGAAACTGAAGCACAGAGCAGTTAGGTAGTTTTTGTTCAATGTCACATGACCAACACAGCTTTGCTCCAAACATCCTCCCTCAGAGATGTTGCTTATATCCAGCCAACAGCAGAAATTGTCTTTAAAAATTCCCATCTCACTAGCTTTGTTTACAAAGTCAGCAAGCAGATAACACCCTGCAGCTTGGTCCTAACAAGAGGGGAAGGGGGCTGTGTGCTGACATCAGTGAGGGAAGGGAAGACCGTCTCCTTGGGATGCCCGTGCCCTCATCTGTCAGTCATAAGACAGTGCGTGGCTCCCTCTCTCTCAGGATGACAACTCCTGACCTTGCTGTCCCTGTGCAGAACAGCAATGGAGGCAGGTATGAGGGCAGTCGCTGCTGTGGCAGAGTCCTGGCAGGGTGACCATGCAGACACTCAGCTGCAGATACTTATGGAAGAAGTTAACTTCAAACTGTAGAGGCAATCAATCTCAGCAGCCCAGAGGCTGAACAGGAGGAAGGTGAGTCCACAGCCAGACAGCTGTGGAAGACAGTCCACATGCAGCAACAATCTTACTTCAAAGGTAAGTTTCCCAGTCTTTTCTGACTTTTAAATTCATCAACACAGAGCGCTCTGTCTCTCTGTCTCTCTCTGCCTCTCTGCCTCTCTGCCTCTCTGCCTCTCTGCCTCTCTGCCTCTCTCTCTCTCTCTCTCTCACCTTACACAGCTTTTCAAAACCCTCCTAGTCTTGAGATATGGAGAAAGGGGGATCAGGAGTTCAAAGTTACCCTTATCTAATAGTAAGTTTGAAGATAGCCTGGGCTACCAGGGATCCTAATTTTTAAAAAGAAATAAGAAATGAATGACAATAAGTAAATAATGCCTTCCAAGGTTCTTCGGTTCCTCTATGGGTTGGCACTGACTTCATTCTGGTGCTCCTGAGGGACAGTGTGCCACAAAATGCTTGTTTCTGGCCAACCCAGTCATTGGACTTCTGGTTAGTCACAGTTGCTGGCTGAACTTCCATTCTGCATCCAAGACACTGACTGGATAGAACACAATCCATTTTAGCTTGTGAGCCTTTTCCGTTTGTCAGGTAGTGACTGTCAGAAAGGTGTAGTGTTGAAAAAGGATTAGGAAGCCAACCCCAGTGCTAGAAGGAAGAACTGCTGGGACTGACTGGTGATGTCTGCCATGGGCATCAGATTGGTGAGAGAAATGGGAGCTTCTGTTCTCTGTGCCCACAGCACACTCAGAATGCACCCAAACTTTTCCAACAGAGAAGCAGTGCAGCGAGAGAGCACTAACTCACCATGCCCCAGGAGACAGAGGGAATGGAAGGGTGGAAGAAAGCAGAGCAGAGCAGCAAGAGGCTCTGGGATTCCCAGGTCAGTCCCTAGGAAACCAGTGGGTGCCCTTTTCCTTTGCCCCGACCCCCATCCCTGAGACAATGTAATGGAACTGCCCGTGCATGCCTGAAACCACATTTGCTGTTTCCAAGAGCCTCTGACTGTCACCACCCACCATGATCTTGGGTCCTAGGTAATTGATAAAGAACTGAACTTAACTTAATTTGCTCCCCACAATGACTGTATGAGGTAGGCATGGGGAAACTGAGTTTCCACAAGATTGTATCTCGTGTTCAAGCTCATTGGCTCTGAGACCAGCCAAACAAAAGACCTGTGTCATTTTAACTCAATATTTCAGCACAGCCTCCAAATTACATCCCAACTTGTTTTAATCGTTTTAACAATGACTTATTATTCCATGTGAGAATGAGGGTGAATATCACCCATGCGTGTGGAGGTCATAGGACAACTTGGAGAGCCAGTTATGTCCTCCTTACTGAGGCAGGGTCTCTCTTGTTCTCCGGCTGCACAGCTTGCTGCAGGCTGGCTGGCCCGTGAGCTTCCCAGATGGTTTTCTGTGCCTCCCACCTCATCACAGGAGTGCTGTGCTGACAGATGCCTGACACCACAGCTGGCTCTTTATGTGTGCTCTGGGCATCGAACTTGGATCTCAGACTTGCAAGTCTAACGCCTTTGCCAACTGAACCATCTTGACTCTCATTTTAATCTTTGAAGGAGTTGAGATTCGCAAGGCAAGTTACCATGGCAGGGTATGTGTGGTGTCCTGTGACCTCAGATGCCTCCCAATCACAGCTCCAAGGCCTCAAACAAGATGCTTTGCAAGTTTCCATGAAAAGTCATGGGAAGTTATTCTGCCATCTTCCAGGAAGCATTTTGAAGTACACTCCCTGGGTCTGTGGCCTTGTTTAGCCACTTGGCCTCAGTGGCCCATACATGGCTGTACCCACTGTGGAAGCCACCTCCTACCTCCTAGGAGGCATCCTTTGTACACTTTCCTCTTCCAAATGCCAATCAAATGTGCCCTTCGAGCTTCGGAGTGGTTTAGTACAATTCGTACTTAATTCCTTCCCCCATGTTTTAAACCAAAGTTGATTTTAAAGCACTAGTCTGATCAATTAAGCAATAATAGCATTCCAGAGAGTCAAGAGGCAGTGCTTTTAACTAATCTGAAGCTATCTCCAACACAGACCCTACCTCTAAACACACTTACTGATTCTGCACTCATACACCTGGCTGTGGAAGAGATTTACACTTGTAAATTCTAAGTTCTCATAAAATGGTGTTTCTCATCATGCTATTTGAAAAGGAGGAGGAGGAAGAGGAAAAGGTGAAGGAGGAGGGAGAGGAGGCCGTAGTCTTTAATTGGCCTGAAGCTTGCCAATTAAACTAGACTGGTCACCAAGTCCCAGGGATCCACCTGTCTTGCCTCCATAGAGCTAGGATTACAAAAACACTGCCAGGTTGGGTGTGGCAGCATGCACTTTTAATCCTAGCACTCAGAAGGAAGGCAGAGGTAGAAGGATCCTAAATTCTAGGCTAGCCTAGGCTACATAACGAGTTCTACCAGGATTACACAGTGAGACTCTGTCTTAGAAAGAGAGGAAGGACAGGAGGGAAGGAGGGAGGGAGGGAGGGAGGGAGGGAGGGAGGGAGGGAGGGAGGGAGGGAGGGAGGGAGGGAGGGAGGAAGGAAGGAAGGAAGAGCAAGCATGCCCTCATGCCGAGCTTAGAGCTTACATTATATGGATTCTGAGGCTAGAACTTGAGTCCTCCTCTCACAAGGCAGGCACTCTACTGACTGAGCCATCTTCCCAGTCCTCTAAACAGATATTGCAATGGTTATTTTTAAATTTACTGTGTCTTCAAAGTAAAAATGATTTTTTAAAAAAGAATATTTTAATTAGTTGATTTTTCTAAAGATAAGAAATTCTACAGAGAGTTAATTTTGAAAACAACCATTACTAGTATTTCCCCATCGTGTATTGCCTAAGCCAGGTCCTGAATAAAAAAAAAAACTCCATCCCAGCCATGCGTAAGAAAATCTTCCGGCTGAAGCGGTCCAGTGGGTTTAACCTAGTTTTAAATTAAAAAAAAAAAAAAAAAAAAAGGAGTTGGAAACCAGCGAGAAAGAAATTCACTTGCTAAATTTTAACCAAAATCTTTACAGAAAGTGTTGAAGGCATTTGAAGTGAGCATGGTGATGTACAAAGCCCACCGGATTATACTTCCTTCTTTGCTCGGATCTCTGCATCCTGGTGTACATACGAGTTTGATGTTGGCAGTCAATTAAAATGAAGTATCAAAATTAAACTGAGCCTGGACAAGAATTCATAAATCTCAAGGTCTTAAGGATTACAAAACAAACAATGGAGAGACTACTCAATGGTTTATATAGCCCCAGCCACTCTTACAGACCACCTGATATCAGGCAGCCCACAAGCTAATTCCAGAGCCTAAGGATCCACACCCCCTTCTGGTATCTGTGGGAACTGCAGTCATATGCACAAATCCACACCAGGGACACACACATATATGTTCATAACTCAAAGTTAAAATCTTTTGAAAAATAAAAAGCAACAAAGTCCTGTTCAACCCCACTGGATTCCCTAGCTATTAATAACATATTGATGATGATATTTTAAATGCTATTGTCTTAAAACATTTTATTTTGTGTCTTTGCTTTTATATTTTATATTTTATAATGCACCAGATTTCCAGTCCAGCAGAGAGTAAACATGATTTTAAAGTGTGTGCACATATTTGAGAAGCATGCTCAGTCGCCCTGTCCAAGCAGGGATCTGGTCAAGGAAGCTTAGTGGCCTGTGGTCTGATGGCTCCCAGCTGGGGAACTAGAAACCACTCTCTGCCTGCCAAACTTGGAACAGCTTAGATGCCAAGTTCTAGTCATGGCAGCAGGCAGATAAGAACCACTTAGCTGTGTGGTTTCCCCAAATGCAGGAAAAACCCAGAGGGTCACTCTGAAGCCATATCTCCAGCCAAGCAGGCTACCAGTTCATTGAAAGCTTCACAGAGTTTGGAACTGTGTGCCAAGTTTGAACCAGACAGGTTAACCATCTCCTTCAAAATCTTCAAAGTGTTGCCCTTGGTCAATGGTTACAATCTGTGGGCCTTTCTTCATTTTCTACCTTACCATGTTTCCTTACCTTCATGTATCCCTTGCCAAATAAAAAATATGTCTTATTCTTACATCAAAGGCCCACCAATGGTAACAAAGGCCACCACTGCAAAAAAAAAAAGACATGGCTATGTTCATCAATGTGATTTAGAAGATTTATGCTCACTGTATTATAATGGACAAAAGTATAGGCAGAGGATATGTACAAAGTCTGTGAAACAGCTCTCTACAGCACACGCAAATGCACATACACACGTGCACACACACCTGCTTATCTTTGAGGGGTGGCATTAGCAGCATTTTTATCTTTATTGTTCATCCATATCTTATTCTATTACAAACTTGTATCTATAAGAAGGGGTTGTTTTGGGGGTTTGTTTAGCTTTTGAAAGACTGGGAATTGAAGGCTGACCCAAGATAAGCACCAACTTTGTTGTTGTTGTTTGTTTTGCTTTGCTTTGCTCTGCATGAGACAAAAAAAAAAATCTCACTAAGTTACTCAGGTTAGCCTTGAACTAACAACCCTCCTGCCTCAGCCTCCTAAGTACCTGGGATTACCAGCATGGACCACCACAGCCAGCATAGGACAGTTTTTAAGTGAACTAATCCAAAGACAGGTTTCCACTGAACCAACAGGGGCTTACAATGAGAGCCACCACATCAGCCAGAGATGATGGATTGTTGAAATAAAATAAAATAAACTTTTGGTCCATCTGTGCAGCACAGCAACTTTCTCAAAACATAACAGCTAAAGCTACCTCTGCTCCCAGAACCTTCTAAGTCCGTTCTGCCCACACTGAAGCAGAGTACCTGAAGTCATTTCTGTGGCATCTGGCCCCTGCTGGCTGGCTCAGCACTCAGATCTGTGTCCCTCTCTCTCCATCTTCCTCTCATATTCCTGATGCCCTGCACCGCAAACCACCACCACCCCCCATCCCTCTTTCTGCTGTATAAGCCGCTGTTGGTTCCTCAGCTCCCAGGTCAAATGTCTGTGTGTTTAGAAAGCATCACTCTTCCTGTATCAAATTCCCTCAAAGATCTTTTTTCATGTTTATTTTGTAACCTGCTTCCTTAAGGGACAGCAAAGATTTTTGTGAATTAACATCAGGAAGAACTCTGCCACGCTGACAGTACCCAACAGCTCTCTTCCTTAAGGAAAAGAAAGGAGGCTTTACACAAAACAGGAAAGGTCTTCTGAGATGGCTTAGTGGATAAAGCGCTTGCCACACAACCATGAGAACTCGAATTCAGATCCCTTGCACCCATGAAAGAGCCAAGTGAGTTGGTGTGCACCTGTATCCCACAATAGAGAGACAGACACAGATGGATCCCCTGGGCTTGCCAGCCAGCCACTCTAGTTAAAGCAGTGAGCTTCGGGTGCAGTAAGAGCCATTGCCTCCAAAAGTAAAGTGTAGAGAAATTAATATGCCAACTATACATACATACATACATACATACATACATACATACATACATACATACATACATACATACATACATACAGGGGGGAGAGAGAGAATGAGAGAATGAGCTAGAGAATCTGACCAGGACTTCCAGACAATAGAGCCTTTCATAATTTGGAAAGGTGCCCTTGGAGCTTTCCATGGTCCTGAAGCTGTTAACCACAGCTCCATTCATTTCTGTTCCTTCCTTGAATAAGGAAGTGTTGACCTGCTTGTGTGATAGGAAAGCTCCCTGGAAACAGTGCTTACTTAACAAGATAGACGTCCACTGCTCATTTATAAATTACTCTCCATTCATGAGTAAAGGCATGAAGCAAAGAAAAACTATGCACATGCCTGTAATTCCAGAAGTCGAGAGACTGATGCAGAATGACCACTGGGGCCTCAAAGCCAGATAAGGCTGCTTAGTAAGACATTTACTGTACATGGAGAAAGAAGAAGAAAAGAAAAGAAGAAAGAGAGGAAAGGAGAAAAATGGAGGAAATAAAAGGGGAAAGAGGGAGAAAGGAAGTAGGGAGAAAAGAATGAAAGGAGAGATGAAGGAAAGAAGAAAGTAAGCAAGGAAGGAAGGGAGGAAGCAAGGAAGGAAGATATAACATATCCCAGCAAAAACCAGGCAGAGAGTTCTAATAAGGTGGCATGACATATCAAACATAGCTACTTTGAACTGTGTAGTAAAGGAAGACCCATTTGAGGAAATAATGTAGAAAGGGAGGTCTGGAAACAAGAATTCATCAACAAATCCAAGAATGTTCCAAGTAGATAAAGCACTTAGTTACTCTTTTACCTCTATGAACAGACACCATGACCAAGGTAACTCTCATAAGGGCAACATTTAATTGGGGCTGGCTTATAGATTCAGAGGTTCAGTCCATTATCATCAAGGCAAGAAGCATGGCAGTATCCAGGCAGGCATGGGGCTGGAGAAGCTGAGAGTTCAACCTCTTGATCTGAAGGCCTCTAGGAGAAGACAGGCTCTTCCACACTGGGCAGAGCTTCAAAGTTCAACCCTACAGTGACACACTTCCTCCAACAAGGTCACACCTACTGCAACAAGGCCATACCTCCAATAGTGCCACTCCCTGGGCCAAGCATATTCAAACCACCACAAGCACCATGAGCAGATGACAAGCTTGGTCCACTTAAGGGACAGGACCAGAGCAATATTGTTGAGGGGTCTAGAGTGAAGACATGCAAAGGCCAGATATTAGTTTCCTAATGGAGGGAATGTCAATGTTACTAATAAGAACTTCCTAGGCAGGGCCTGCAAGCAGATAAGTGTTTCAGCTTCTGCTGGTCTAACCTTTAGTCCTTGGGAGGAGTCAACTTTGTGATTCAAGACTAAACTACCTAAAGCCTGTGACAGACCAGAAGTAGATGTTCAGTCAAAAACTACTGGATAAATGAGCAAAAGGATGAAGAAGATGTGTGGAGACCTCAGATGCACCTCTTTACCTCCAAGCACAGAGTGGAACTCACCAGAAGCTGCTGAGAAAACATACCAGTTTCTGTGGAGTGTTTCTCTCCAATGCCCAAGTGAGACAGGCATACTGCAGCAGCCCAGCCCCTGGAGACAAGAGCAGCTGCAGGCCTGCTAAGCTTTCTACAAGGATCCACAGTGCTCTCACCAGCCTTCCTTCCCTCTCCTATTCACCAGGAGTCTGATTTACAGTCTGATAACCCTCCCACTCCAATATTCTTTCTTACTCCCCCTAATAAAAAGAGTTGCTTTTGTTTCTTGGAGCATCCATGTTAATACAGAAGACCCTGAATGCCTCCAGCTGAGCTAGCAAAGCCTCTTGTCACTGTGGTGTTATTTGCTTCTTCCCAATGCAAGCATTAAGCAACATGGAAGCCAGAGGAAGGACACCCATACTCGCTGCTAAAGCTGAAAATATATGAAAGAGAAATGGAAGGAAGATCCTGAGAAAGCCTTTTCTAGTTCCTCCTATTCTTACAGTTCAGGACTGTCTCATAGTCCTAGTTGAAAGCCCCTGGAAAATCTATTTTGGTGCCTCTACAAGTTAGGTTTTTCATAGCTATCATTTCCATAATTTAGTCTTTGGTCATGCAGCCATTTCTCATCCTTTGAGCTGGAACTTTATGGAAGAGAAAAATAGTGATATAGATTGTAAAGTGTTTGTGCTGTGTGTGCACCCAATGTGTGTGTGTGTGTGTGTGTGTGTGTGTGTGTGTGTGTGTGTGTGTGTGTGTGTATAAAATCAGGGTCTCATGTATCCCAGGCTATCCTGGAACATTTTGTGTAACTGAAAATGACCTTCGACTTCTGCTTCTTCTGCCTCTACCTCCCAATACTGAGATCGTAAGCATGTCCATTTTATATGATCCTGGGAATTGAACCCAGGGCCTACTGCACTGCAGGTGATCACTCTACTGATTGAGCTACATCCTCGGTTCTCACAAATCCTTATTAAGAACTTCTTCTACCACAGCCGTATACTTTAAATGCTGTGTGCCTTACAGATGAAGAAACAGGCATGGAAGAGCTTAAGCAGCTTCTTAGAAACTTACAAAGCACAGACTGTCCAGACCCAGGTCTCTGCACACAGGGAGCAAGTGTGGCACTGCCATAGCCAGGGCCGTGAAAGGAATACCCACGTTTTCTGTCTTTCCAGAATCTGCCCTGCCCTTTTTGGATGCAGCATCATTTTCAGACTGTGTGATGGTTATGGGGCTAATTCTATGGCATCTGCACAGTGATCTAAGATAGGCTAGTGATAGCACAAGTCTCCCTGAGAAAAAAGCACACAACCCAAGCAGGGCCACTGAGCACTACCTAAGATCACTTAGAAACCTCTTAGGGAAAGGATATTTTCCCTGAGGCTATGTCTTAGGCACTTTTCCTGTTTGTGTGGCAAAATGCCCTGGAAGAAAGCAGCTTAGTGAAGAAGCATATATGTTGCCTTACAGTTCAAGGACATAGTTCACCTTGGTCTGAAAGGCACAGTGAGAGGAGCTTGGGGCAGTTGATCATATCATATCCACAGTCAGGAAGCAAATGAAGATGAATACTGGCTAGCTTAGTTAGGGTTACCGTTGTCGTGATAAAACACCATGACCAAAAACAACTCACAGAGGACAGGGTTTAGCTTACACTTCCACTATTCATCGTAAAAGGAAGTTTACTGAAATTTAAACAGGGCAGGAACCTGGAGGCAGGAGCTGATGCAGAGGCAATGGAGGAGTGCTGCTTACTGGCTTGCTCCATATGGCTTGCTCAGCCTGCTTCCTTATAGAACCCAGGACCAGCCCAAGGCTGGCACCACCCACAATGAGCTGGGTCCTCCCACATCAATCACTGACTAAGAAAATTCCTTACAGGCTGCCTACATTCCTATCTTATGGAAGCATTTTTATATTTATGTTCCTCTCAGATGACTCGAGCTTGTGTCAAGTTGACATAAATCTAGCAGGATACTGAGGCTCAGCTTTTTCCTTTTTATACAATCCGGGATACTAATCTGGGGAATGATACCATCCAAGTTAACCTATTCAAAAGAGCCCCACCCACTCACATAGCAGCCACACCCAGAGGCCCATCTACCAAATGGCTCAAAATTTCATTGGAATTAATCATTACAAGTTGCTAAACTGGTACACTATAAATCCCAATGCTCCAGTGTGGATAATTCCTGCCTGGAAATAAATGCATGCAGGAATAATCCGTGCTAAGAGATAGAAACACAGGACAACTATCATCAGAACAGCTGGACCCAGCTATGCCTGGTGCCATTTTTCCATACCTGATAACATGATAATTGATAGCTCCTCTGAAAAAATTAGACAGCTTGGGCTTCCATCAACTTTTTAAAAAATTGAGAGCAAATGATATTATACAAATAGTGGTAGGATCAAAAGATACTCAGGAAAGTAAAGGAAGCAACTACAGTAACCGTCTGTGTGCAGTATGTGCAAGCACTTGTGCACTTGAAGACCAGAGGCTGACACCACAAGTCTTTCACTGCTCTTCTTCATCTCCTCTTTTCAGATGCAGTCTGCCACTAAACCCAAAGCTCACAGATTGGCTAGACTAACTCTCCGGTAAGCCCTGGACACCTTCACCCTCTCACATTACAGCTACAGGCATGTGCAGCTGCACTGTGACTCTGAACTCAGGTCTTCGTTCTTGCCCAACAAGCACTTCACCCCCAGAGGCATCTCCCCAGCCCAACTTCAGAGTCCTAGAAAAAAAAAGAATACAGCTATGCTAATGGTTTTACTTTGATTAAAGTTCCTATATATTAGGTTAAAAGAATTAGTTTCAATAAATCTCTCCCGTTCACTTTTTGTTCTTGAATATGGGTAATTTCAAAACTGTAGCTCAAGCTTGTCATTTAGGCCAACTACTTCAGTTGGATCAATCATGATTGAGTGCTAGGTTTACAAAGTCAAACCTGAAAGCAGAATGCTAGACACTGGTCACCCATTCTGGCCTCAGCCTGATTATCCCAAAAACCACCAAGAATCACTATTATAACCAAGTCCACATTGTTCTTTTTTTTAAGATTTATTTATTTATTATATGTAAGTACACTGTAGCTGTTTTCAGACACACCAGAAGAGTCCGATCTCATTACAGATGGTTGAGAGTCATGGTGAAGTTGCTATGATTTGAATTTAGGACCTCCAGAAGAATAGTCAGTGCTCTTAACTGCTGAGCCATCTCTCCAGCCCTCATTGTTCTTCTTTTAAGCCAGTTGCTTTGGTCCTTCAAGAAATGGTGCATTTTTAAGATATATGTAACATTTTGTATTTATTCCTTGAGAATTTCATATGCATATACAATGTATTTCAATCATATATACCCCTCCAGCTCACACTTTCAACCCTTCCCAGAACTTCTCCCTATGTTTCTCTCCTACAACTTCATGTCCTCCACTTTTTTTCTAATCCATTGAGTTTAATTTGTGCTGCCCATATTGGTGTGGAGCCATCTACTGGGGCATGAGCAACCTACCAGAGGCCATGCCCTGGAAAAAAAAAAAAAAACTAACTCTCCTCTTCCTCACACAGCAGCTGTCAATAGGCCTCCCACCTCCATGCTGCCCTATTGACTGGCTTGACCTTCTACAGGTCTTGGGAATAGTCTCTTCCCAGGATCTTCAGTATGTAACTCCTGACAAAGCAAGTCCCACAAAGGACCCTGGCCTTATGCATTTCTGACCCATTCATTCTCATGCTAGTGACAGGTGGAGCTGTCTTTGTTTAACACCAAAATTAACTCAGCATTATTGAAAAAAAAATGAGCTTCCTGGATCCCAGCAGCCAACCACTTGGGGGTTCATAACACACTTCCTCTCGTTTTTCATCCATTTCAGATGTTTTCCCATCTGATCACATTAGTGGAGTCTCTTGAATTAGAATGTAATGACTTTTGGTCTCTATTTATTTCACTTTACATCACCTAGAGCAAGATCAAATCAGGTTTACATTTCCTGTCTCCCCTCCCCAGCAACAGGCCTTCTAACTCTTTGTTTCAGTCTGAGCTCTTGGGAGACAGTAGTCAGAATGGATGGATGAAGCCACAGAGCCCCAGGAATATAACTACATCATGCAGCCAGTTTCCACTCTGGCCTCCCATGAGTGCTTTCCTGTTCTCCCTTGCCAAGACAACTGCAAACTAATGGACTTGTTTGTAGAAAGACTGTCACATACTGTCCTCGGACCAGGCCCTTGGGAACCACTTGGGGCTGTTGACCATGCCCATCTGGCTACATCTCACAGCCATGGATGGGAATTCCTTTGTGTGGACCCCAAAGCCTGTATTCCATCAAGTTCACGGCTTCCACACATCATGGAGTTGGATAGCCAGAGAGAATGAAACCAAATGTGTGGAAGGGAATATGTCTGGAGACAATGAAGGCAGAGGCTGGTGGAAAGACAAGCTTTTGGCCTCCCAAAAGATGCTGACACTGTACTATTTGAATAGGACCGCCACCTCCTCTTTCCTGTGTAAATTCTTCTAATATTTTTCTTTAGAACATGTAATTCAACATGTGTCATCTTCACCAGACTAATGAAGCACTGTTCCAGTATTTATGGATGATGGTTGAAGTAGGAGCTACAGGTGTTTTATTCACAGGAAAGGGCCAGGCTCCATAAGTAAGGCACTTGCCTCAGAAGCAGAAAGAGCTGAGTTCTATCCCCAGAACCCAAGAAATGGGAGAAAGATAAAATGGTATGTGCTTCTAATCCCAGCAAAGGCCAGATGAGAGACAGGCTGATTCTGGAAGCCCACTGCCCAGCTAGTCTAGTCTATTTGGTATTGTTCTAGGCCATGGAAGATGCTGTCTCAGACAGGAAGTGGAAGGTGGACCTCCAGTGACAGCCACACCTGTGTCTAAGATTCTGCAGACTGACTACAGGATTCCCAGAATGATCATGGATGATCCTCGTTCCCTTCCTAGGCATTTCTTACTTGGCCTTTATCTAGCCTGACACCCTTCACTGCCATATAAAGTCTTCGGGGTGCATTCATTAACGACACTATTAGCAGATGACTAGCTGCCATCAATGCAGAAGCTAATACCATCGTCAGATAGAACATCAAACCTAGAGTGGAGAGTTCCTGAGTTTGCTTTTCCTTGCCTACCTGATGCTCCCACCAATGTGTTTGATTTAAGACTATATTTCAAGCTGGGCAATGGTGGCGCACACCTTTAATCCCAGCACTTGGGAGGCAGAGGCGGATGGATTTCTGAGTTCAAGGCCAGCCTGGTCTACATGGTGAGTTCCAAGACAGCTAGGGCTACACAGAGAAACCCTGTCTCGAAACAAAACAAAACAAAACAAAACAAAACAAAACAAAACAAAACAAAACAAAACGACTATATTTCATTGTGTGAGTATCAAAGTTCATGGAACCTTTTCCATGGTGGAATGTGTCATTTAGGACAACCTGAATCTGTACTCCAAGACTATAGTTGCTCATATTTGGCTCAGAATAAACTCTCTCCGGTTCCCTGTGCAGACAGAAGGAAACAGTAGTTGTGGCTAAGAATCTGGAGATATGGACAATTTAATTCCAAGACATTGGTTGCTTATGCACAGTCTCCCTCTTAGCATTGCAAAGACAACAACAACACACCCTCTGAGCTTATCCCTCTCTGAACGCATTTTCAGTTACTATGGAAAATGAGAATCCAGGGTTGACAGCTCAAAAGATGGAGACTCAGATGCTGATGGTGGCATTCTTGTTGAAACGAAAGCCTTGAAAATCAGTAGAGATTAAGAGCCTAGTTCAAACTCCAGCAGGCTGGAGACTGTGGACTCCCTGCACCAGTTCATGTCCCAGAGTGGAAGCCTTCCTCCAGTGGGTACATTGGTTCTAGCCAGCCTCTCACGAAGCATGGGAGCCACTCATCTTAATTCAAATGTCAATTTGCTGTTTTGAGAGAGTTCCTTCTTTCAGACACTGGTCTACAGATAAGAAACAGAGCGGGGGTGGGGTGCTGGCATTAGAGAAGGAGGTATGAAGAGTAAAATAATGACCAAAGGTTGTACTAAAAACCTGACTTCCAGGCTATGGTGACAGCTGAGTAGTTACAGCACTTACTTTGCAAGTGTGAGAGCCTAAACTTGGTTCACCAACCACAATGTCCTGTGCTTCATTTGGCACAGAGGTGGAGACACAGGGATCCCTGCAGCCTGCTAGATAGCTAGCACCAGCGACATCAGTGCATTCCAGGCCAATGAGAGAAACTGACTCAAAACTACATGTGGGTGATGACTGAGAAATGAAGCTGATGTTGAACTTTGGCCTCCACATACACACACACACACACACACACAGCCACACACAGGCAGCTTAACACACACAAACACACACATGTACAATCACACAAAGAACTGGACTATAAACAAAGGAGGGGGGAGCAGTCTCAAGCATGAGAGTCCAAAAAAGAACAGACAGTAATCCAGACAACCAATGAAAAGCATTTCTCTATAGTAGCCTTCAATGTAAATGGCTTCAACCTCCCGGCAAGGAGCCACAAGTTGGATGTCTAGATTTAGAAACTAGATACAATGGTCAGTTATCTCCAAGAAACCTCAGCAAAGGTCCAAAAAAGCGGGGATGGGGAGTGTATTAGTTAGGGTTTTACTGCTGTGAACAGACACCATGACCAAGGCAAGTCTTATAAAAAACATTTAATTGGGGCTGGCTTACAGGTTCAGAGATTCAGTCCATTATCATCAAGGTAGGAGCATGGCAGTATCCAGGCAGGCATGGCGCAGGAGGAGCTGAGAGTTCTATGTCTTCATCCAAAGGCTGCTAGTGGAAGACTGACTTCCAGGCAACTAGGGTGAGGATCTTATATCCACACCCACAGTGACACACCCATTCCAACCAGGTCACACCTATTCCAACAAGGCCACACCTTCAGATGGTGCAACTCCCTGGTCCAAGGATATATAAACCATCACAGGGAGGATCTATCTAGTGAATAGAAACAGCAAACAAGTTGTAGTATCTAATATCTTAAAAAGTAGACTGTAAATACAAAGTAATCAAAGAAGCAAGGACGGTTACTGCATATCAGTAAAAGAGTGGAGTGGCTCATCACGAAGACATGACATTCATAAACGTATCTACCTCATACAACAGGCTTCTATTTTGACAAGACAAATATCAACAGGCACTGGGGGAAGGGGATCTCTGTAAGCTTCACAGCCAGCAGAGTAAGTGGGATGGAGAGATGACCCAGCAAGGTTAACACTGGCTGCTCTTCCAGAGGACACGGGTTCAATTCCCAGCAACCACATGGTGGCTCTCAGCTGTCTGTAACTCCAGTTCCAGGGGATCTGGCACTCTCGCATAGGCAGACAGCAGGCCAAACATCAATGCACGTAAAAATAAATATTTTTTAATGTAAAAAGCTACATTGCAGCCGGGTGTGGTGGTGCACGCCTTTAATCCCTGCACTTGGGAGGCAGAGGCAGGCAGATTTCTGAGTTCGAGGCCAGCCTGGTCTACAAAGTGAGTTCCAGGACAGCCAGGGCTATACAGAGAAACTCTGTTTCGAAAAACCAAAAAAAAAAAAAAAAAAAAAGCTACATTGCCATTGATTTGAAAAATTAAGAAGGTAGTTTGGATGACTCTGTATCCAGTTTTGGTTTAAGCTTCAGGAGTTGGATTGCAAAGTAGTTTATTTTAGGCATATTTAAGTACAGCACACTTTGGCGAAAAAATATTTCTGATGATAATTAACTCAATCCTGTGTACACAACGAAGCTTAAGACATGACTACATCAAAATTCTTTGTAAAGTATATGTGACATCTTCCATAAAGATGGCTCTATAGATTGACTACATATGACATCTTTCATAAAGTTAGGTTCTACAGATTGCACAGGAAAACAAGCTCATGATAAGGATGTAGGAGAGGCTCTGGTGTGGCCTTAGCACAAATGTCCCCATGCTATTAACCACCTCCATTCCCAACCTCTGGCTGAAACCAGGTCATGCACCTCTCCCTTTAAAGAGACGACCCTGCCTGTTTGACATTCCTTAGTGCTTCTCTGTGAGCACAGGGGTTCCTACGCCTCCTACAGGACACAGAGTACAGATAGATGATGTTACAATCATGTGGGTGACAGTAACACCCTCCTACCTCATGAGATAGGTAGTCCAAAATAAAACTTAAGAGTTAAACTGTGTCAAAGCTCAAATGGACCTAACCCATCTAACAGAATTTTCTGTCCAACAGAAACAGAGTACAGGCTCTTCTCAGCAGCCCACAGAAATGTCCCTAAGTAGGGCACATTCTGTGTCACAACGTGTGTGTTGATGAATAAAGACGAATCTAAGTCATGTTATGTATCTCATCAGCTTATGGTGGAAAAAGGTCAGAAATAAATTGCAAAAAAAAATGTACAAACTACACAAACACTTACACTTGGAGACTGAACAATGAGTTTGTTTGTTAGTTTGTTTGAGACAAGGTCTCACTATGTAGCCCTGGCTGTCCTGGAACTCACTATGTACACCAGGCTGACATCAGAGATCTTCCTGCCTCTGCTGGAACTAAAGGGGAGCACCACCACACCCAGCCTTGAACACTGAATTCTTGAATAACCAATGTATCATTGAAGAAATCATGGCAGTGACCAAAACCTGTAAAACTGAATGAAAATGGAAGCCCAACTTCCCAGCCCCTCCGGAGGCAGCGAAGGCAATTCTGAGAGTGCACATTAAAGCCGTGAGTGCTTACACTTAAAAAAAAAAATCAGAGTTCAAACAAGAAATGAATGATGTTAGTGCAGGTTACAGAAAGCAAGAAGCCACACGCCAAAGCAGCAAACAGCAAAAAAAACAAGGAAGAGCAGAGCAGAGGCGGAGTAGACGGAGACTTGATGAACAACACATGGAAACCAATCAAACGAAAGGCAGGGCTTTGAAAAGAGGCACAAGGTGACAAAGCCCTAGCCAAAGTAGCCAAAAGCAAGAAAGGGAAGACACAATTGATAAAATTAGGGATGTAAATATGTGTGTGACAAGTTACAGTGAGATGAAATCGGCTTGTATGTCCATCAACCTGTGTGGGACCATGTGTGGTACACAGACACATGGAATTTTATGCAGCTGTGAAGAAAAATAAACTCAATTTACTTGCAGGAATATTGGTGAAAATGTGGATTATTCGGTTAGGAAAAATAAAATTCAGGAAAAAAAATACCATGTTTTCCTCTCAAATGTAGAACCTTATGTTTTAATGTGAGTGTGTGTGTGTGTGTGTGTGTGTGTGTGTGTGTGTGTGTGTGTACGAAAGGGGACCTTGAGAGAAGAAGAAATCTTAAAGGGAGGAGAAAAAAGGGAGGGTGAGGGAGTGCATGGGATTGAAAGCAGCAGGAAACTGCTTGGGGGAGGAGGGAAGAGACAGGAAGGAGATGGGGAAAAAGAGAGCAATGGAAAGGGGGGAGGAGTAAAGTTTGATGATAGTATGTGTGTTAAGATGCCACAGTAAGTCTGTTATGGGTCTGGGGTCATTCAGAGATTCACCCATCTGATCATGAATAAGTTTTAACAAAGAAGAGGCTATTTTCACATACTGGCACATACAAGAGCACTCTCAAGACATAGCTCTGTATTACATTTGTTGGGGAGGGAGGGAGTGGTTATAAAGGTGAAACTCACAAGGCTACGTACTTCCTGTCTTCACGAAATCAGGAGCAAGCACACATCCTCGTGCACTTCCTGCCCACATGTGTTCTGGCACATATCCTGCCTACAGCAGTCAGGAGCAACCAAGCTTGTTTACAGCAGCAAAAACACACAGTTTGTACAAGACCAGGCGATTACAAGAACAGCTCCCAGAATTCCAGGAAGCTATCTGTCCTTGGGCAAGTAGGGCTTCCAGGTTAGAAGCAGTTTTGTTTTAGAGTTCTCATAAGCACAGTAGTTTTAAACTTTTAAACATAGCATTCAGCATCAAAAACCATCTACTTTGCATGCTAACCCAGAGACAAATCTGAAAGGGAAACTGACTTTTGAGTCAAAGAATATTGGCAGAAATACTTTCACTTTGGTCTTGAGGTTAGGACTACGGACATGCATCCTGTGCTTGGAGGAAACTGGCCTTAAATGAACATAGCCAAGAGCACTGTAGAGCAGAGGAGAGGTCTCCTCTGGTGGCTCAGGGTCACTCTGGCCTCAAGACGAGGCTAGCATGCACTTAAAAATGACTGCTCTTCATTTTTTAAAGTGATTGCCTAGAAATTCCTGGCACCATTTGAGAAAAATCTTAAGGACAAAAGAAAATGTAGTAGTGCAAACTGCCTGGAACCTGAGGGTTGGCAGCAATCCCCAGGAGACTGAAGGCCTTGGTACCCCGCTCCAGTGTTCTTACAGCCTAGCTACAGGGATGCTCCCTTTAAACACGTGTGTCGCTTTTACAATCATGAAATCCTCTTGCTACCAACCCCAGGAAAGACTGAAAAGCAAAATGAGCCCATATGTTCACTGATACGGAAAGCAGAGAAGCCCAGAGAGAACATGAATAATGTCTCCCTCCTTCTCCAACTCTATTAGACTGATAAGCACCTATTAGTAATTCATTTTTTAAAAGACTTCGGCGTTGAGGGTCTGAGGTGAAAGGGAGCCGTTAGTTTGCTTTGTCCCAGCCGAGATCACATGGTCAGAGAAGAGGTGAAATTTCTCCTCTGGTCTTGGGATGATGAAGGTGTCTGTCAAGAGATCAGAGTCTGTTGCATAATGTTCTGTCGGCATGGACATCGGAGTGTCAGTCATTAATGCTATCCTGTGCCTTCCTCCATCTCCCTTGTCACTCTCAAGGAAAATTATTTTGCACTGCATTTACCTTTGGGTGGGGGGGAATATTTTCTTCATGTTAAAATAAACTTGGTGATTCTAACCCTCATTAATCTGAATGTCAAAATTCCAAGTAGGGAGGAAGGAGGGGACTGAGCCCTCTGGAAAACAGCAGGTGGGAGAGAGAAGGAGGGGTTATCTTCTTGTTTCAGAGGATTATTCCCTTCCCCTCCCTCCACCCCACCACCTTCTTGGTTCCCAAGATATACTGTCTCCCCAGCTCTCTGTAACTTTCCCCCCAAAGTCAGGTTTCTGAGTCAGGGATAAAATAGAGAAAGCCTTCACTTTGTGTTTCAGAATTATGACAGCTAAGAATCTATTAGAGTTCATGTTTTAAAAAGAAAATACTTTCCAGGTCAGAGTTAAGATTCCGTTTAAGGCAGTGTAAGCATACGGAGAGAAACAAAGATATTCTAAAGAGACACCCGGTCCCTCCAGTTGTCAGGCCATTGAAACAACAGACCCCAAGGAACTAGACTTTCTCCCTGAATCCCAAACTGGGGGGAAGGGAAAGGCTAGAGCCTGCTATGGCCTGAGGAGATTTGTTTCCCAGAGCTTTCCCTCCTGACCTCAGTGTCTTAGTTAGGGTTTTACTGCTGTGAACAGACACCATAACCAAGGCATCTCTTATAAGGGCAACATTTAATTGGGTCTGGCTTACAGGTTCAGACTTCAGTCCATTATCATCAAGGCAGGAACATGGCAGCATCCAGGCAGGCATGGTGCAGAAGGAGCTGAGAGTTCTACATCTTCATCTGAAGGCTGCTAGCAGAATACTGACTTCCAGGCAGTTAGGATGAGGGTCTTAAAGCCACAATGACACACCTACTCCAACAAGGCCATACCTACACCAACAGGGCCACACCCTCTAATAGTGCCACAACCTCGGCCAAGCATATACAAACCACCACACTCAGTCAAATGGTTTTGCCTTTTTTATCCTTTTTTTATTGGATATTTTCTTTATTTACATTTCAAATGTTTTCCCCTTTCAAGGTCTTCCCTTTGGAAACCCCCTATCCTATCATCCCTTCCCCTGCCTCTATGAAGGTGCTCACCCACCCACCCACCCACTCCTATCTTCTCACTCTGGCTTTCCCCTACACTGGGGCATCAAACACACTCAGGCCCAAGGGCCTCTCCTCCCACTGATGCCAAGAAGGTCATCCTCTGCCACATATGTGGCCAGAGCCATGGGTCCCTCCATGTGTACTCTTTGGTTGGTGGTCCAGTTCCCAGGAGCTCTGGTGACACTGTTGCTCCCACCATAGGACTGCAAACCCCCTCAGATCCTTCAGTCCCATTTTCAATTTCTCCATCAGGAACTCTAAGCTCAGTCCAATGGTTGACTGCAAGCATCCATCTCTGTATTTTTTAGGCTCTGTCTCCTCTCAGGAGACAGCCATATCAGGCTTCTGTCAGCAAACACTTCCCGGCATCCACAATAGCATCCAGATTTGGTGACTGTATATGGGACGGCTAATATCCACTTACCTGTGACTGCATACCATGTGAGGGTTTTTTTGTGACTGAGTTACCTCACTCAGGATGATATTTTCAAGTTCCATCCATTTGCCTGAGAATTTCATGAAGCCATTGTTTTTAATAGCTGAGTAGTCCTCCATTGTGTAAATGCACCACATTTCCTGTATCCATTCCTCTATTGAGGGACATCTGGGTTCTTTCCAGCTTCTGGCTATTATAAATATGGCTGCTATGAACGTAGTGGAGCATGTGTCCTTATTACATGTTGGAGCATCTTCTGGGTATATGCCCAGGAGTGGTATAGCTGGGTCCTCAAGTAGTACTATGTCCAATTTTCTGAGGAACTGCCAGACTGATTTCCAGAGTGGTTGTACAAGCTTGCAATCCCACCAACAATGGAGGAGTGTTCCTCTTTCTCCACATCCTTGCCAGCATCTGCTGTCGCCTGAGTTTTTTTTATCTTAGCCATTCTGACTTATGTGAGGTGGAATCTCAGAGTTGTTTTGATTTGCATTTCCCTAATGACTGAGAATATTGAACATTTCTTTAGGGGTTTCTCAGCCATTCGAGTTTCCTCAGTTGAAAATTCTCTGTTTAGCTCTGTGCCCTATTTTTTTAACCTGAGAGTAACCTTTCCAATGCTGCGACAGAGAAAAGACCAGTGAGAAGGAAGGAGTCAAAGCCCCGAGTGGGCAGGGTTCTCCTTGGAGATCAGGGGCCATGGACACCCTCAGAAAAAGTGAATTGCCTCTTGCTGTGTTACATCAAAGGTAATACAGGGGGAAATGCCACTCTAAGCCATGGGTGAGTCCCCAGACACATTCTGAAGCAATTTCCCAGCTAGAGAATACAGCAGTCGGCAAATCTGCACTAACAGTAATGACTTCCTCCCCTGGAGACCCTTCACTTCCATGTAGCTCTCCATCCTCCCTCCCACACGCACACTGTGCTCCCCAGCACCAATCTTCCAGGAGCCTAGAAGTCCATGGCCATCTGAGAGGGGGTCAGAGAGTCCATGAGGCATCTTAAAAATGGTCAGCCTCCTCCCAGTTGCTCGGCTGTGTCAAGATGAAGCTGAACATCTCCTTCCCCGCCACCGGCTGTCAGAAGCTCATCGAGGTGGACGACGAGCGCAAGCTACGCAACTTCTATGAGACCGGAAGTAGCCGCTGATGCTCTTGGTGAAGAGTGGAATGGTTATGTGGTCCGGATCAGCAGTGGGAATGACAAGCAAGGTTTTCCCATGAAGCAGGGTGTTCTGACCCATGGCAGAGTGCGCCTGCTGTTGAGTAAGGGGCATCCCTGTTACAGACTAAGGAGAACTGGAGAGAGGAAGCGCAAGTCTGTTCGCGGATGCATTGTGGCCGCTAATCTCAGTGTTCTCAACTTGGTTATTGTAAAGAAATGAGAGAAAGATATTCTTGGACTGACAGATACTACTGTGCCTTGTCGGTTGGGTCCTAAAAGAGCTAGTAGAATCCGAAAGCTTTTTAATCTCTCCAAAGAAGATGATGTCCGCCAGTATGTTGTCAGGAAGCCCTTAAACAAAGAAGGTAAGAAGCCCAGGACCAAAGCACCCAAGAGTCAGTGTCTTGTTACTCCATGTGTCCTGCAACACAAACGCCGATGTATTGCTCTGAAGAAACAACGCACTAAGAACAACAAGGAGGAGGCTGCAGAATTCCTAAACTTTTGGCCAAGAGAATGAAGGAAGCCAAAGAAAAGCGCCAGGAACAGATTGTCAACAGACGTAGGCTGTCCTCGCTGAGAGCTTCTACTTCTAAGTCTGAGTCCAGTCAAAAATGAGTCTTTACGTGCAACAAATAAATAATGACCTTGAATCTCAAAAAAAAAAAAAAAAATGGTCAGCCTGTCAGGGAATCACAAAGGACATCTATCACAGGGTCTGCAGCCCCTCCAGCCACCCTTTACAGATGCCTTTCTTTTAACTCCAACCTGAGGCACGCATGGTACACCTGGGAGATGCTGTGAGAAGCCAAAACCATCAAGGTGAGGTGAGCAGAGTGTGGTGAGAACCAAAATGAGGCGGAGCAGCAGATAGAGTCGCTCTCAACAGGCTGGGGCTGCTTTACTGAAACAGCAAGGAACTCCAGCCTTTCCGTGGGATGAAGAGAGAGGGGCTAGGAGACATATGTAGCTACCAGGAAGTTACAGTTATTTTGTTTGATTGATTAATTGATGATTGATTGATTGATTGATTGATTGATTGATTGATTGATTGAAAGCAGGATAGGTCATTTTTGAGACCTAGAAATATTTTTCTGCAGATGGAACAGACTGGTCATGCTGGGACTAAGCTTTCTTAATGGCTAAGGGCTGTAAAGCCCGACTCAATTCTTCATGACCTGAGGCTATTATCCAACGCACATGGTCTCCTCCTCTAGAGCCCAAGGGAAGGCAGAGCTTAGCCCTAGTGATGTGCTGCTGAGAACTGGGGTAGGGAAGGGTGTGATATCATGGGTGTTAACCTCTGCTTACCACCTGAGAAGGTGCCCAATACATGAACGAACGAACCTATGGAAATGTAGATTTGATTTTGACTTGGGCTGGGGATATGAGGAAGAAATTGGAACCATGAAGCTAATTCTGGACGATTCTGACAGGTGTGAGAATCCTAATTAAGCTCATGGAAAACCCTCAGCCAACAAAATCCTAACTCTCTGGAGTTCTGAGGCTCGTTTTAGTTGATTCTGACTCTAGACATAAAAGACAGCAATGTTTAGCTGCGTACCTTTTAGATAGAAGGATATCACTGAAATGCTAAACCTCCATTCTAATCGTCTTCTTTTTACCATCGTCTAACGCCCTGCCTCCACCTTCCAGAAGTATACTCCAAGGCAATAGAGGGATTCTATTTTTTATTCATTTACTTAGTTACTTTTGAGGTACTGGTGAGTGAACCCAGACCTTGTGCATGCCAGACAAGAACTCCACATGCCAGACAAGGACTCCGCTACCAAAATATACCTTCAACCCTTACTTAAGTTTTTATTTGGTGGACAGAGTCTAGTTGTCTAGGCCTTGGGTTTGAACTCAAGATCATCCTGCCTCGGCATCCCAAGTAGCTGAGAGTGCAGGCTGCACCAATATACCCAGAAATAATCTATAATGCAGTGACCATAGAGTTAATGTAAGCACACCGAAATATAAACTGGCAATAACACCCTGTGTCTCAGTGCCTGCCCACCACTGACGTGTCAGTGCTAACTAACACGTTTCAATGCCCTCAAACGTTTCTCTTCAGCTACAAAGCAATGTTGAGGATCCGATTGCTAGAGAAGACACTGAACACAGGGTTATACTTTAAGACAAACTGGATAAGTACGTCTCTCAAAGCCGGGTGTGGTGGCACACGCCTTTAATCCCAGCACTCGGGAGGCAGAGGCAGGCAGATTTCTGAGTTCGAGGCCAGCCTGGTCTACAGTGAGTTCCAGGACAGCCAGGGCTACACAGAGAAACCCTATCTCAAAAAAAAAAAAAAAAAGGATGTCTTTCAAGATGAGACATATATAGCCCCAGACACAAGTTAACATCTGTAACCCACTGAAAAGAGAACCATTATGGTAAACAGAGTCAACATCTGTGCCCCTGGGAAAAGTCACCTCTCACTCCAAAACACATGAGTGGAGCTAAACTTCCCCCTGATGCCCCTCAGTGCATTTCCCAGCAGCCGAGCCTCGAGCATGCTCCCTCTTTGGATATTCTTATGAAGTCTTTTCCCAACTTGAGTCTTAAAAATGGGATAACACAAGGGCAAAAGCTTGGGAGAGCTGGGATGATGAAGACAGCTCTTTTGCCAGGCCCAGGCCAGGCTACAGTAGTAACTATGGACCCTGTTTGACATGCCACAAAGCTCCCCAAGGTCCCCTTGAGTCCTCAATCCATCTGCTCTAAATATGCACTTTAATCTGAGTACCTTCAGCTGAGCCCCAATCATCTGGTCTATTTCTATCGGTTAGCTGCTCATCCGAGGCCCTGGTCCAGCCAGACTGGTCTCACGGATAAACTGGGTTCAGTTTCAAGATCTGATATATCTACATGCCAGCATCCCTTTGTCCATGGAAAACACATTGTCAGGATGGGTTTTAAGTGTGTGTGTGTGTGTGTGTGTGTGTGTGTGTGTGTGTGTGTGTGTGTGTGTCTGTCTGTCTGTCTGTCTGTCTGTCTGTCTGTCTGTCTGTCTGTGTGTGTGTGTGTGTAACAAAGACAGACATTCAGAAAGAGGGAAAACAGGGAGGTGCCAAGGCCACATGGTCTTCACTCTGGGCCCTGCCTGGGGCTCCACTGCAGCTCTGCCTGCTGTTTCCATGAAAACAAACCATGTCTCTCTGATAAGCTTACCTCTCCCTATAATATAAGCAGTGGTGTCACCTGCCTAGAGCTTTGTATGTGTGCACACTCATATACATATGCACACATGGACACACACTCATACACACATACAGACATAAACACACAAATACACACATACATTTATCCATATATACAGACAGAAACACATACATACAGACACATATGCACACAGAGAGACATACACACAATTAGACACAAGCACATATACAAAACACATAAATGCACATGCATGCACACACAGATAAACACATGCACCTGTGTACACAGAGAGAGAGATACACTCGTGTGTGAACTGCTTCTCAGGAATTATGAGCAAAGCCTCTTACCACAGCTGGGCATCAGCCACAGAAACAAAGTGATTGTGAGCCAGGGCAATTCGTGAACCAAGGAGCTGAGCTGGGGCTCAGCCTCAAGCATGGGAGCAGAGGCAGCCTATGGGCAAGCACACTGCTGAAGAACTGTGTCTTTCCCTCTCCAAGTAACCGTTAACTGTTTGTATCTCCTTGGCTAGGAGGCAGGGCCCTGGGAGCCCATCCCCTAGTTCCATAAAGGAAAGTTAATGAACTCAGTCTAGTGCAGGTGTCCTGTCCACAATCACAGTTGCCGACAATTCAAGAATGCAACAGGCAAGTCACACATGAAGGACAGCATTCCACAACACACACATACCCACAGAAAGAGGCACACACACATATTTATATATACACATGTGAACAAGCATGCATAGATGTGTACACATACACACAAGCAAACACATGTATACACATATACACAAGTGAACAAACTTGCAGAGATGTGTACACACAGAGACCCGCAAGCACATACACGTGTGCACACATACACTTGTAAAAAAAAAAAAAAAAACTTGGGAAGATATACATACACACAAGCACACATATATGTACACACATATGCACACAAACACCCACATGTGTCCACATACATACACACAAGTATACACACATATGCACACAAGCACACACGTGTGTCCACATACATACATACATACATACAAGTATAACACGAGCACACACAGAGATCCATATGATGCTCAGAAATAGAGAAGGAATTTCAAACCTAAGATATGTTTCAGGGAAGAAATGGAAAGAATTACTGATGAGTGAAGCACACGGGGTGAGGGAGGATGATTTCCACGCCTTCTGAGGAAAATGACAGCTTAGGCTCTGAGGCTGGCAGTCGGGGTGGGTTGAGAGACACCTTCCACTTGCCTGTGCCACCTGGCTGCTTCCTTTTCTCCCAGTGATCAGCCTGCTCCCTCCTTTCAGATAAGTGTTCTCATACTTCAAAAAGGTAGTTCAGACCGTCTGTTGCAGTCTTCTAGCCAGAGCATGAGAGAGAATAAAGTATTGGTTCAGATAAGGACTGGTAGAGCTGACTGTTAGACAACAGAGTGCAGGGATCGTCTGAAGAATAACTCTCTCAGTGTACACACCCCGGGGTAATAGTGAGAGGGGGGCCTGGAGCACACAGACAAGATGCAGAGTGGGTAACTGGAAGCATAACTCTCTCAGTGTACACACCCCGGGGTAATAGTGAGAGGGGGGGACTGGGGCACACAGACACGATGCAGAGTGGGTAACTGGAAGCATAACTCTCTCAGTGTACACACCCCGGGGTAATAGTGAGAGGGGGGGACTGGGGCACACAGACACGATGCAGAGTGGGTAACTGGAAGCATAACTCTCTCAGTGTACACACCCCGGGGTAATAGTGAGAGGGGGACTGGGGCACACAGACAAGATGCAGAGTGGGTAACTGGAAGAAGAACTGCTCTAGATCTCTCAGCAACCCCACAAGCATGACCCAAAAGTAGAAACTGACCACCCACCCTCTCCCCACCATCCACCCCTGATGGAGACAGGGGACAGTTCTGGGAACACACTGAGAGAGATGAAAACAAGTGGCCAGAGCACCCAGGAGAGCCATTTGGTGATACTTAGCAAAGCATTAAGTGTATTTATGCTCAAACCCGCCGGTTCACCTCTCAGACACCTCCCAGTGGGAACGGGACAATGGCATGTGGTTATACAATGGCATGTGGTTATGAAACTTCCATGGATGCACAATGGGCATGCTCACAGTAGAAAAAAACCATGAGGAAATGTCCACATGGCCATGAACATGGGGACTGATCATGTAAGCAAGTTCTCAAGAACTTGAGGAAATTCCACGGGACCCCTCCCCTCCTGGAAAAGGGTCATAGGCACCCCCCCGGAAGGGAGGGGCTAATTACATTTCTCAGACCACAGGGAGGAGGGGAGACACATTCCTCGACCTTTGGCCACCTACCTCATTCCCTAGAGAGCAATCAGTTTAAAAGTCACACTGTTCTACCAATCACATTGTGCCGAATGGCTGCTGCCTTGAGAACTGTATAAAGGCTTGTCAGACAGGCTTCAAGAGGTTGTTCTCTCTCTCCATGTGCAGGGTGACCCCAACATGTTGGAACAATAAATTCCTCTTGCTTTTTACATCAATCCCAGCTCTGCGTCATTCACTCAGGGAGTCTTTGGTAAGCTAAGGCTCGCCCAGAGTCTTACAGCATGACGCAGTGCAACATTCCCACCAGGAAGATGGTGAGGTGGGTCTGTTTCCCTCATTGGCACAGGAAGGACTTTTGATAGCCTAACACAGGAAGCAAACAGTTCCAAATAGTGTGGGAACTGTGGCCCCATTCCCTCGCTTTGGCCCATTTTCCCCCTGAAAGCATAGGCAGGGTTTGAAAGATCCGAAAAGAATATTCAGTGCAGTGTCGGCAGGTTTGTTCTGGATAAGCAGGTTAGGCCTGAAACCTACTTTCTCTTATTCAAAATTGTGTGGGGGTTAAAGCGTTCAGAGAACAGCTTCCCAGAGCGAGTTCTCCCTTACTCTGTTTTTGTTCGAGGCAAGCTCTCTTGTCTCTGCCCCATGCTTACTTACCCCAGGCTAACTGGACAAGCTTCTGGATGCTTCTCCTGCCTCTGCCTCCATCTCTCCCATCTCACCATAGGGATGTTGGGATTAAAGATGAGCATCATGGGCATCAGGTTGTTTGGTTTTGATTGGGCAATCAAACTCAGGTCATCAAACCTGGTGGCGAGAGCATTTACCCACTGAGTTTCCTCCCCAGCCCTGGCTTTTTCTTTTAAAATGTGTTTTCCAGGGCAGCTTGGGGCTTCAGTCAGAATCCTTAGATGAAGTGTTTGCTGAGCAAGCATGGAGATCAGAGTTAAAGTCCCCAGCACCTGTGATAGTCACATGGAGATTAGTTCCTGTGATGGTGAGAGACAGGAGGATTCCTGGTGCTTGCTGGACAGCCAGCCTAACCAAGTCAGTGGGCTCAAGGGTTAGTGAGGAACCCTGCGTCAAGACAGAAGCTAGAGAGTGGCAGAGTGTTGACCCCTAGCTTCTATATACACTCTCTCTCTCTCTCTCTCTCTCTCTCTCTCTCTCTCTCTCTCTCTCTCTCTCTCTCACACACACACACACACACATATAAAATAAATGAAATAGCATAAAACATAAAGTATCTCTCTCTGATCTTTGTGTAGGTGAGTGTGTATGTGCATGTGTGTGTGCATGTGTGTGAGACCATATATGAGTGACCATAAAATAAATGAAATAACATAAAACAAAATATATGTTTGCTTTCTGATTTTTGTGTATGTGACCATGTGCATGTGTTTGTGTGTGCATAGGTCCACAGGCACATATGTGCATATGGAGACTGGAAGACAAGTCTCTCTCCCTCTCTCCCTCTCTCCCTCTCTCCCTCTCCCTCTCTCCCTCCCCCTCCCTCCCTCCCCCTCTCTCCCTCCTTCTCCTCCTCCCCCCCCCTCAGATTTGCCCACTAGCCTATAACAACAGGCCACTGGGCTCCAAACATCTGTCTCCTGTTCCCCACAGCTGGGATTACAGACACAGCTTCTGATCTGACTTCTGTATATGGGTTCTGAGGATCGAATCCAGGTCCTCACACTTGCCAGGCAAGCCCTTTACTGATGGAGATGCCTTCCTAGCCACCTTCTTTTTTTATTTTTTTCCAAGAGAAATCTTACAATCAAAAAATAGCTAATAAAAACATCAATATGTAAAAACTCTCTTGAAAGCAACTAAATATCATAATATTCCAATGGACTGAAGATATGAGTAAAAAGCTCTCAGAAGTTTAACTTGCATGTTTAAAATATTATATATGGGCTGGAGAGATGGCTCAGTGGTTAAGAGCACTGACTGCTCTTCTAGGGGTCCTGAGTTCAATTCCCAGCAACTACATGGCGGCTCACAACCATCTGTAATGGGATCCAATGCCCTCTTCTGATGTGCCTGAAGGCAGCAACACTGAACTCATATACATAAAATAAATCTTTAAAAAATTATATATTCATCTTTATAAGCTGTCAAAGAAATTAAGACTGGAATGTACATCTTAATTTAGTGAAAGTTTTCTCTTTTAAGTCTGAGCACAAAGGACAGGTGAGGGTTTGTTGCACACACATAATCAAACCCTGGCAGCAGACAAGTAAAATGGTGTCGTTCTTTGAAAAACAATGTTTCAGCATTATTCAGAAACGCTTTAATTCTTTGGTTAATTCCCATACTTCAGTGCAACATTTCTATTCTGCAGAGTGTTTTAAAGCAGACCTATGGTGCAGACGCACAGATAAGCAAGTCATGTGTATTGTAAATAGAAACTTTGAAACAACTAAGTCTCAATGTGTGAGGACAGGTTTGTGTACTCAGCACAGAATACCATGAGACACTAGATGTAAAGTAGTGTTTATGCAAAGCTTACAGCACAAAAGCACTTATTCTTTAAAATACATAAAGCTGGACACATATACAACTGTAAGTTATGTGTGTGTATGTAAAAACTAAGTCAAAGAAAGGAAGTGAGGGAAAGAAAGAACATTACAATTTAATCTACTTTCACATATTCTTTGGGAATTTTGTATTTGTACACAATGTATTTTGTATTTGTATACAATGTATTTTGATCATATCAATGTCTTCTATCAGTGGCCCATGTTCCCCTCCCAACTTCATATCTTCTTTCCATAACCCAACCAATATGTTCTGTTCATCTATTCATGGGTATGAGACCATCCACTGGGGGGCATGGGCAATCTACCAGGGGTCACAACCCTAAAGACAGCTGACCCTCTCTGTCTCCCCTCAGCAGACATCAGCCAGCACTAACTCCCCAGATAGGATGGGTACTCTCAGACATCAGCCAGCACTAACTCCCCAGCTAGGACGGGTACTGATGAACCACTCCTCATGGGTTTCATCTTGTTCCCGACTTGCACAGGCAACCACAGCTGCACTCACTTTTAAACTATGTAAATTATCTGTGTGTATGTAAAAACTTAGTCAAAGAAAATAAATGAGAAAAGGGAAAACTATAACACATTCTTTAAATATCTGTGAGTACTAGAGCTAGGAGTAATTTCTCTTTTCCATGTGCTTTGCTCTACATTCTGAGTGTTGAGCCATGAATATAGAATGCTGTTGTTAGCTGAGCTTTTCCACCAACTTCCTTCCCTAGATGTGTCAGATTTTTTTTTTAACCCCATGAAGTTATAGGAATTAAACATCCCATTTGGAATACAGAGTCTTTCTGAATAGCTCATTTATTCTTATTATTCCCTTGTCAAAATCTCCCCCAGGTTCCTGTTGCCTAGGATATGAAGGTCAAATGTTATATGAGCATGATGACCAAAAACCCAGTAAGGGCTTGAAGCCTCCTGATCATTTCCTACTGTTCCTACAATGGTTGGTGTCTATGTGTGTACCCTGACCCTTGCTCCAAACTGTCCCCTCCCCCACACCAATAGCCTCTTGTGGTTACATCTGTCTCTCCAAGAGCTATCACTCCTTATGAGGTGAAGACAGATCCCATTGTTTCAGAAAGCCCTACCCACTCCATCATGACTAGCTGCCCTGACCTCACTCTTCCCTGATTCAGTCTCTGCCAGTTGCTTTGACCCATCTCTGCACTGTCTTCCCTGAGTGATGGACACAGCATTTTGCAGGTGGGCTGTGTATTGGCAAAACAGGACTCCACACATTGACACCCACTGTGCATTTCTGGTTAGTCGCTAAAATAAATCGGAAAACATATGCCACAGTCAAGTGGCCACGCAGTGTGAAATCAAGGAAGCAGCTCTCAAAGGTTCTTCAATCCCCCTAGAAGTTTCGTTTGCTGCTGTGACCTTCATCCCCAACGGATAGGATCTTCTCTGATCCAAGAGGCATGGAGTTCAGTGGTAGTACCGTCCCTCTGTAGGAGAGCCCCCCCCATCACCACTGATGGGGGAATTTCCCTATGCATGCAGTGTTCCCAGGTGAGAAGTTATTTCCCAATGTTAGGCAGTCTGGGTCCTTGAAACAACCTCAGCATCAGTGATGTCTTCAGGTCTATGATGGAGAGAGGGCAAATCCACTCAAGAATTCCAAAAGACATTGCCCTTTCTAGTGCATCTGAGAAGCCGGTCCTTGCATCCTGGGTCATGGACAAGTACAGGCTTCCCTCCAGTGAGGCTATAAGGATGAGCGACAGGGAGCTAAGAGTAGCTGCAAATTTCTGGCCATGAGCACTAAGTTCATTACCACATCACCATAGGAAGCACTACCACTTATGAGCCCCTAGGTCACCCAGGAGCGTAGCCCAGAGTACCCAGTCCTCTGGATGATGCTGGGGTTAGGGATCAGCTCCTCTTTATAAACAGCAACACGAGGTCTCCAGAGCAGTACCCCCCCCCCAGGTCCCATGCCGCAAAAATAGTGGTAGCAGATAGATACACTCACACCACGCCAGCAGAGTCTGGTGTGGAGATGGCTCAGTCAGCTCAGTGCTTGCTGCGAAACTGAGGAGTTGAGATCATTACCAGCACCCACGTGAAAAGCCACATGCCACCAAACCTGGATGACCTGATTTTAAGCCCAAAGATTCACATAGTGGACGGAGAAGCCAGTCCTTGGAAGTTGTCCTCAGACCTCCACATACACAATGGGGCACGTGCATACACAGTAATCTTTCCTTCTGCTTTGTTTAGATATCTAAGCACCTTCATTCCAGCACTGGGGAGGTAGATAATTCCCTGTGCTCAGAGGTGAGCAGCTTGACCTAATCTAAGAGCCCCAGGTTCCTTTTAGAGAACCTGTCTCAGAAAATCAGGTGGAAAACTCCTGAGAAAGACATCTAATGTTGACCTCTGGCTTCCACGTGTGTATGCAATATACACACAGAGAGACACGCACACACACTCTCACACACACATGCTTGTGCACACACTTATGCACACATACTCACAGGAAATGAAGAACAGAAACGAAGCTTTTCTGCCAGCCAGGGGCCTTTCTTTACCTCTCCAGGGCTCTCTAATGTCCTAAGACCATCCCCAGCCTACCTCCTAAGTTAATTCCTGCAGCCTCAGCTTCAAGCACTTTCTCTCCTTGGAGTAGTAACTGATCCCCAGCCTTCGAAGCAGCCATTTCTCTTCCAGCACTGCCAAATCACCCCTTGGCCACCTTCCGGGATGACTCATCCCACGGCTCCTCCCGGCCTGATTCTTTGCACCGTTTCTGTCTCTTCTCTCGGCAGCTCTCCAACACATACTCTCCATTCTGAAAGGCATTTATGATTTCCAGGATAGGTTTGGGGGAAATTTTTTAGAGTAAGTTGGGAGAGGTGTAATGGTTTGGGGAAAGGAGACTTCCCATCCATCCAAACACCTTCTTTCCTAGGGAAGAGAGATTTGATGAAAACTCAGAGGGTGCTAGACAGGGAGGCGACTTAAGAGATGCAGCACAGAATGGTTCAAATGAAGATGGATCAGAAGCTCGGATTAAACGTCCCCGAGGCCTTCAGTCTTACCCAGAAATGTGCAACAGAGAACACACTTGGATTTGTGGATCTGATTTAAAATGCAAAATGTCTTTCCTCAAAATAGGTAAATAAAAGGTCAGATGCTAAGTGTAGTTCATGCCCTCTAAGCAGAACTAACCACCACCAAAGATACTCACCACACAGGCCATGTGGAAGCTAGGTGTCTCCTTGATTGTCCCTCCCTAGGAGCTAGTATTGCATGGCTAGGTAGCTTCGAGAAGGCTGAAATCAAAAGGCTTGGACCCCAGCTTGGCTCTCCTACCAATAGCTTTGTTAAGCTTTGGCCAATATTGTTAGCTTTATGGGCTTCAATTTCCTCAGACATATGGTAACATTTTTGCAGCACTGTGGGTGGATCCCAGAGCCTTGCACATGTGGACAGGGGCGTAATCACCTCGCCCACTGCTAAGCGCCCTCCATGACCTAGAGTAAGGGTCCTTCTAGGTCTCACATTTTGTTAACTTTCTAGTGAATATCAAAGTGGCCACTACCAAAGGCCAATGCTACCAGATGCTTGGCAAAAAGACATTTCCTCGGTCCCATATGTGTGTGAAACATTGTGTGTTTAGGGGGTGGGGGGCTGGCCCCTGAGACAACTCTGTAAACAGTGGACATCATAAAGATCCTATGAGAGCTAGGTGTGGTGGGTCATGTCTGTAACCCCAGCAGTTGGGAAGCAGAGACAGGAAGATCAGTAGTTCAAAATCAGCCTGTGTGTACTGAATTTAAGGCCACCTGGGTTACATGAGACCCTGTCTTCAAAACTCAAAACAAAAGAGGAACAACTACCACCAACAAAAGACCTTATGAACCATTTTTACATAAAGATTCAAAACAGCTTAAATCAATATAATTTAACATGGCCTTAATGTATTCCACAGAACCCTTTATACTTTCACTGTTGTGGTGGTGGTGGTGATGGTGGTGGTAGTGGTAATTTTGTTTCGTGCTGGTGGTAGTTTTGGTGATGATGGTTATGGTGATTATGGTTGTGGTAATAATTGTCATTGTTACCTCATGGAATGCATTTTAGGACACACTGGTAGTAAAGTTGACATCTTTCTTCTTGCCTCCAGTTTTAGCCCCCTTTTTGTATTCCTCCCCAAGTCAGGTCAGTACCTAGAAATTCCACTCAAAGCCAAGTTAGATGTTTCTGGGTGTTCTGTCCTTTCAAGCTGTGATAGTTAGCCTTAACTGTCAGTATGACACAACCTAGAATCACCTGAGAAGAGAGCCTCCATAAATGATTGTCTGCATTGGCTTAACCTGTGAGCAAGTTGATAGGGACTAGCTTAATTAATGAAGTGAGAAGATCCAGTCCACTGTGGGTGCACCATTCCCTAGGCAGATTCTTGAACTGTATAAGTGTGTTTGTTGTGACAGTGGTGGTGGTGGTGATGCCGGCCTCTGAGGATGTCTGTGGGGAAATGTCTTAAGTTAACTGATGTGGGAAGACAGTCTAGTGTGGGCAGCGCCATCCCCTAGACTGGTGGACCTGTACTGCATAAGATTGGAGAAACAGATGTAAGCACAAGCAAGCAAGTGAGCATGCTTATGTTCACGCCTCTCTGCCTTCAACTGTGAGTGCAATGCGATGAGCTGTTTAGAATCCCTGCCCCGATTCCCGCAGCGATGGTCTACATCCTGAAATCCTGAGCTGAAATAAGTCCTTTCTCCCCTAAGTTGCTTTCCATCAGGGTTTTATACCACAACCACAGAAACAAAACCAAAGCATGGTCATCGGCGGGTGACGCCTATGCCTGATCCCTGAGTATCACAGGACAGAACCCACAGTATCTCCTTCAGACACTGGTTCTGGACACAGAGAAGCAATGCTAAGGCCACTAAGGGAACTCTCCTGCTGGTGTTGGCAAGGTGTCCCCTCGCTAAGAAGCTGCCTCTCGTAGTCTACTCTGTTACTCAACAAAATAAATGCCCAGCAGAAATGGGTTTTCTTGACTCTGAAGATTACAAGTTCAAGACCAAGGTCCCATAGGGCTGGCTTCCAGAAGGGCTTCTCTCCCTGGCTTGTTAAATACATACATACATACACACAAAAATACATACATACATACATACATACAATAATACATACATGCATAATACATATATACAATAATACATACATAATACATACATGCATACATACATAATACATACATACAATAATACATACATAATACATGCATACATAATACATACATGCATACATAATACATGTGTGCATACATACATATAATAATAATGCATACATACATATAATAACAATGCATACATACATGCATGCATACATACATACATACATACAATAAAAACAAAACTGTGTCTTCACATGCCCTTTCCTCTGCTGGACAACAGAAAAGGAGAAGACTCTAAGACTCTAATCACATCCACCTCTTAAAAGGACACTAACCCCATTGGGTGAGGCCCCTATGACCTTACCAATTTTTGGAACGACCCTCCCTGTTAGGCACAGCCACTTTGGGAGGTTGTGAGTTCAATATATTGATGGTGTGGGGCTCCATGTGGTGCATAATGGTAATTCTCTAGATTTTCTGTAGCAGGAAGAGGAGAGTTTGAGAGCTTAAGAAGCAGAGAAACCAAGAAGCATCAACACTCCAAGCACTGTATGAATGGAAAGGGGTGGCCAGTCCAGTCCAGGCACCTACTGCCTCCACCCACCACCTCAGTACCCTGAGAAGTGACAGGATATGGAGAGGACTGGCTTGTGACACACCTTGAAAGGATGTCACCACATATGGGGCCCTACAGGCCAGCTTGGTTCAGAAGCTGCAGAGCCACTGTCTTCAGATCAAACCGACTCGCAGGCCATCTGCAGCAAATGTGTGACGGAGCTACCGAGGAAGCGAGGACGTGGCCTCGCACTCTGGGACAAGGAAGAGCCTCGGGGCTGATGGAGAATGATGTCCTGCCACAAAGATGTCCTGCCTCGAAGAACAATAAAATCTTACAGCACATTAAATTTAGGAAACAAAAATAGCCGGGCTGTACATCACTCCCAGGTCTACACCCAAAGGATGTACGCAGAGACACTCACTCATCCATACCCACTGCTTCTCTATCTGCAAGAGCTGAGACACGGACCTAGCATAAATGTCCATCCATCGGTGGCTAGACAATGGATATGTGGTATGTATACATACACAATGAAACTTTATTCAGCCATAAAAAAAGAAAGAAATCATGACGTTTGTAAGAAAATGGATGAAACTGGATATTTTTAACATTGAATATCCCAGGCTCAGAAAGACAAATATGTCTTCTCTCATGGACAAAATCCAGATTTCAATTTGTGTGCTTTGTAAGGAACGGAGATTTTTTTTTTTTTTGGGTTGGTTTTTGAGACATGGTTTCTCTGTGTAGCCCTGGCTGTCCTGGAATGTGTTCTGTAGACCAAGTTGGCCTTGAACTCACAGAGATCTGCCTGCCTCTGCCTCCTGAGTGCTGAGACTAAAGGCGTGAGCTACCACACCCAGCAACAGAAGAGGTATTAAGGGGAGTTTTGAAGGGGAACACTAAGGAAGGTTATACAGAATAAAAGTGGTTACTGGGGGAGGGGTCAGCAGGAGAGGAGCAGGACGCAGGTGGGGAGGGTCAATAACCAAAGCACTGAGGCTTGGGGAGAAAGAAGGCTCAGCAGTCGCCCACCTCGCCCTGCAATCCCAGCTCCAGGGGCTTCAACTCCCTGTCCTGGCTTCTGCAGGCATCTGAACTCACACAGCACACAGACACACAAGTACACACATAAGGAAAAGCAGATCTTTTTAAAAATTAGTACATATAAAAATGTCGTTATGAAACCCTTTCTTTTTTTTTTATGGTAATGGTAGCTTTTAAAAGCACTAATGACAAATATAGCCTGGGTATAGCTCAGTGGTAGAGCACTTGCCTGGCATCGGTGATGTCCTGGGTTTTGTCCTTAGCACTACAATAAATAAATAAATAAATAAATAAATAAATAAATAAATAAATAGGACAGACATAACCTGCAGCACTAGAAATTTCCCAGCTGGCACTCTGATGCTACACACTCTGGGCTGAGAACGAATCCACGCTGAGCAGGATGGCAGGCAAGGGTACAAGTGCCAAGCAGCTCCTGATGAAAACGTCCATTACATTCCAAGTGCATGCCAAGCTGGAAGTCACTCAAGAGCCCGTGGTTGTGTTTTATATATGCAATTCTACATGTACATAATTCTATACATGAGATGAAACATTTGCCTTTCTGAGTCTGGGATACTCAACATTAGAAAATGGCCAGTATAGGCAGTGGGCGGTGCCCAGTGACTTCCCCACCTCTCAGGAGCCACATCAGCCTCGGGGCATAGAAGCCTGGGAAGAATGTCATGCCCTGTGTATCCTTAACAACTCATCCCTCAGACTCACAATCCCAGAAGCCCGGCTGGGAACTCTTTCTAGTGAGTCCTAAAAGCTCTTTGCCGCCTACGGTGGTATCCACCTTGAACAATCGTTACTCAGAGTTCTAAGACCTAGGAAATCTTTTCCTGCCTCAGGGCCATTGCACATGCTGTGCTGAAACACTGTTCCTAGGACAGGCCTTTGGGGCTCAGCCTTGAGTTACCTGCTCTATGCCACAAAGACCACATGACTCCCTAGGCTCAAAGCAGACAGTTATTGGCACTAGCTTCTGGGATGTTATGATGATTGGGAGCTGAAGGGTACTGGAGCAGACCAGGTGACACCTGGTGATCCAGGTCATCCACTGTGCAGCCCTAACTGGGAGACCAGCAACAAAACTAAAGATTTTCCCAGAGAAAACTAATAGAGAACAGCTCTCCCTGGGAGCTCCGTGTGCCAGTGCAGACTCCAGTATCCGCACTGACTTCAGATCACTGACTCAAAAAGCCCAGTCCCAGGTCAAGCCCCGCCTCCTCTGCCCGGGCTTGCCTCTCCCCATTCCACCAGTGGTGGCGCCTCTAACTGAACAGGAGAGTCAGCACTCTTCTGAGAGCAAGGCCATAAATGCCTGTAGATTCCTGTGAGTGCCTGTTACCAGTCACCAAGGAAACGATCGGCCCCCCACCACCACCACCACCCTCCTATTGGTGAGCCGTTCCCACCACATCCTATCCTCCCACCCACAATCTAGGCGCCGGCACGTGGGCCTTTGGTTTACTTGTTGCGGGCTGAGGGACGAGGCAGGGATGGGAACTTCCCCTAGCTGGCTGGGCAGCATCTGACCATCTCCCTGGTTGGCCTAAGGGACACAAGTAGAGTGTACGGCCCTCCGTTGGCTCTACCCGATTTCAGTAGAGATCATTCAACCTTTGTCTGGGTTTTCACCACAGTCCTATGAAAACCATTGGCAAGGAAAGTCAACAGCCTTTCCCTCCCTTGGGAACCCCTCCCAACTCTCTTACCGTCCCCTAATGTCTCACTTTCCATGATAATTGTTAATACAGCCTGCTTCCACTTTGCACACAATCACAGAGTTTTCAGTGAGCTCAAAATCACTGTCCCAGCCTGGACTCTGATGACGGTGACTGCCCAGTGTCTTAGGTCTTTGGATCACATGTCACTAGGACGTGAGGAGTGACCCCAGAACTACCTTCCCAGCCTTCTAGCCATCTTCAAATTATAGTGATTAATGGGTCTAAACAAGTTAATTCTATGAGATATAAATCATCCCTCCATAAAGTTACAGTCATGTAAAAACTGCTCGCACATAGTAGGTCCTCAAAAGACAGAGGTGGCTATTGCAATCTCTCACAGAATTATTGACAGGTTCATGATGTGGTAACCCAGATAAATTAAAATTTTTTTATTCTACAAATATAAAAAAAATCGTGTAAGACCAAATAAAATTAATCCCCTGGAAATGCCACTTCATAACCCTGTTGAGAAATATGTATTTCTTGTACAATAAAAAGAGAATGAGAAAAATTCAATTCCATTAAAATATCACTGTAGAAAAAGATTCTATTGTTATGGAGGTGGTTTTAATTTTCTTCCTTTCACATATTCTCAATTTTGTAGCAATGAATACACGCTGCTTGGATAACACGGTGGAGGGCTGTTTTCATAAACGACTTACTTTGCTCTCAACCTTGGGCTCCACACTATGCAGAAGAGCTTGTTCCCTGGGCTCTCTCCACATGGAATGGGGCATGATAGATAACAGACCAGCCTGGACCGACGAAGAACAAGCGGAGAGCAAACGTGTTGCCCAGCAGGGTTAGAGGACCCAAGGAGGCAGAGCCTGCTGGTAGTGCCCCGCAGCAGCCAAATCTAGTGCCAGGCCTGGTGAGACAAAGTAGCTCAGACATGCATGTCACAAGTACAAACCGAACCCATCTGTGCCAGTCCCTCCTAGGGATAAGGTCAGAGGATGGAAATTGTTTTCAAAGGCATGGACCCCAAAAGTAAACTATCCTAATTTATGTCTTTGGACAGAAGTCACGAACATTCTTCTTGGTCCTGTTCTGTCTTCTGGAGGCCTGGAATGCCAGAGGGTAGCCATCTTGGTCCTGTTATCTCTTTCTTCTCTTTCTATGATGGATAATTGACCACCCCAAGCAGAGAACAGACACCCGATTACCTTGACGTGACCGGCTCATCCTCCTCTTCATGGCTTAACCCAGTCTCTGCCATAAATCCTATTAAACATTTAAAAACAAAAACAAAAAAAGCAACAGCACTGGACTATCAGCTGGATGGTGTCCCATGTGCGGGTCTCCTACCGTCAAGTAACTCCATCTCCTTTCTTAAGTTCCTACCCATGAATCCGTAATAAGACTCTTTCTAAACTCAGCATTTCTCCATGAATTTCGTTCTTCGAATTTGAGAGACAGGAACCCTGAGGCCATCGACCAAGTGGCGGTTTTGTGTAACTGAGCACCTAGTATCCCATCTACTGGGTTTAACCCCCCCCCGCCCCCCGCCGCCGCTGCCCCCAGAGAAAGGAAGGCTTCGTGTTACTTAAAGGCACCCCACTTCTCCCTTATCACGAGGAGTCACCATGCGTTGTGACAGAGTTCCATCATGAAGAAGGAAGTCTCTGGTCCCAGCAGAACGCCAGGCTGGGCAAGATTTGCACAGCCATATCTGAGCTGAACACAACACTTAAGAGTCAGTCATTCTGTGGGGAACCAGTACCTGGGGGGTGTAGGAAGGAGGCGGGGACTTCCTATCACAGACCCTGGTGATAACAAGTTATACAAGGTCCAGAGTTACAAGCCCTGGTCCCCTTCCGGCTCTGCCTCGACTTCCTCAGAATGAATCCCTCCCATCTATGGATTCCAGCGCCACAACTGCTAGGCTCCTACCAGGCTCTGCCTCTTCCCCTGCTCCTTGGCATTCCCCTGTTCCATGACCTCTCGAGCCTCTGGAAGCCCCAAGGTTCCTCTTCTGAGCAGATAGGCAAGAGGACCGCACCTAACTCAGAAAAGCATTGTGCTTAGAAACTCTAGCTGCAGGCTGCATCTGAATCTATCGTAAATGGCTCTAAGGATCCGAAGTTATGAGGCATTACAGCCAGGAGAGAAAGGAAATGAGCAGCCCCAGCTCAGCAGGCACATTGAAGGCTCCGGAGAGGAGAGCGGACCCCTGTGCAGACAAAAGATACTAGGAGCAGCTCTAGCTAGCCGTCTAGGCCATATCCTTGGGGCAGCACTGCCACCTGCTGGCCAGAAAGGAGCTTTGCAAGAAGGTGCCTTCCCAGCTGGCCCGGATAAAAAAATAAACCTTTAATCCCAGAAGACTGGACACAGACCGGAGCCCCAGAGATGGGGGTGTGATCAACGGAAAGGCTTAGGGATGTACTGGGATTCTAGAGGTATGAAACCCTGGTTCATGTCCCTACTTTTAAACATATCAGTTGCACACTGCTTAGCTTCCCAGGCCACCATTTTCTGGTCCAGGAAACTTCTATTCTAGTTTTGTTTCTGTTGTAATAAAACATTCAATAAAAAGCACCTTAGGGACAAAAAAAAATTCATTTGGCTTAAGATTCCAGGTTAAATTATTGTGAGGAAGTTAAGACAGGAACTTTAAGCACTACGCCCACAGTTGAGAGCGGGAGAGAATAAACACACAGATCCTTGCTTGATTGCTCTGCTTAGGGAATGGTGCCGCCCACAACAGACTGTGTCTTCCTATATCAGATGATCTAGGCAGTCCCCAGAGACGTGCCCACAGGTCAACATCTAGATAAGAGTCATTAAAACTCTCTTCCCAGGTGACTCCACTTTGTGTCAAGTTACCAGTTAAAAACTAACCAGCATGATCTGTCCTTTGTCAACTTGACCCACAAGCATGTCACTTTAAGCCATAACTTTCCATCCCTTGTCCCCAAAGTAACATGTTAAAATCATAATATAAAATACAATTCAATTCCAAAAAATCCCCCACCCCCAAGTCTTTAAAACTTCCATTGCTACAAAAGTCTATTTAAATCTCCAAAGTCTTGGTTGTGGGCTCATATAAAATAAAAGACAAGGGGCTGGAGAAATGTTAGGAGCATGTCAAAGATTGAGAGTGTTTGAGGATCCTAGTTCGGATCCCAGCACCCACATCAGGGCTCTCACAATTCCCTGTAACACCATGGACACAGAATCTGGCGCCCTCTTCTGATTTTTGCAGGTATTGCACTCAATATGCATATATCACCTATAGATATAAGTGCATTTATACAATTAAAAACAAGGCCTTTTAAAAAAAAAAAACAAATAATACTGCCTCGTTTGGGAGTAAGAATGAACATTAAATCCATGACTAAATTGTGAGATCCATGAAAGTGTCTCTCCCGTCACACCCACTGATCTTCAAGGTGAACCTCAGTATGGAGTCCCCACGCTGACTACATCATCACTCCTGGGTGCTTGTCACAGAAGCAGGTGCTTAGGCCCTTCTGAGTATGTCACTGGCATCTGCACTGTGACAAAGACCTCATTCCCACGTGATTTCTCGTGCCCATCAGGGTTCACGAGTTCCCACAACAGGACCAGGGCACCAGGCAGAGGTTCTTGGCGTCTCTCTAAGTCTCCTTTTTCCTGTACAGGCAAGGGGCTAAGAGTCCTGTCTGGTAAGCCGGGTGACATCATGCTAATGAGAAATAATGCCGATTTGACACGAGAGGCTGCTGACCAGGTGAGTAACGTACCTGCTCCTCACATGCTCCTTGAGAAAAAGAGGCTTAGGAGACATGAAGTCAACGGAGTCTCGTGGTGTGAGGGGGGGTGGGCAAAGAGGTAGAGTGGGGAGTTTTCTCAGACTACTTCTAGAGGGTCCAGGGCACAGGGAACACTGAAACTGTACCCCCTAATGGCATCATAAGTTCCCTGGGGCGTGCTGTCTTCTCACAGAAGTACCTCTACCTCCTCTGGATCCCCGAGCACTGGAACAGATCCAACCGGTTCTCATACCTTCATTGATCCCTACCCCCACCCCACCCCCTGCCACACCAGTTCTCGTCCCTTCTCTTGAACACTTGTGAACATTCTCCAGCTCTGGGAAGATCAGCTTGTCTCTCAGCTTCTTCAGGGAGCTCCCCCCGCCCCCCACAATGCCCCTGCGTTAGTTACTGTTGTATGAATTCAGACAGTGTTTGCTCAAAGAAAGTTCCATACCAGAGTATAGACTTCGACGCCTGGTCACAGTGCCCAGCAGTTAAGACCCCAAGAAGCTGTTAGCTCACATCCCAACCTAGCTGTGGTTGGGCTACTGTTACTGTAAACATGACTGTATTTAGAAATGCCTTGGGCACTGGTGACAGACACCTTTGAACGTCTCTGCCAGGAAGTTTTCAGAGAGCAGGGAGTTTTCAGAGAGGTTTAACTGCAAGGCAGGGGAGACCTGCCCTGGAAGTCAGTGGCACCCCTCCACAAACTGGTCTGCCAAAGTGAATAAAAAAGGGGGAGGGGAGCCAGCGGAGCACCTCATTGGTCTATTCCTGCTTCCTGACTCACCTAGGTTTGACCAATCAGCATCACACTCCTGGAACCGCAATCACAAGCAGCTCCTGACACTAAGCCATCCCCACCACAATGGAGACTGTGGGGCAGAGTCAGCCCAGTCTCATTCTTAACCAGGCGCTGGCGGTGCACACCTTTAATCCCAGCACTTGGGAAGCAGAGGAAGGGAGATCTCAGAGTTCGAGGCCAGCCTGGTCTACAGAGCAAGTTCCAGGACAGCCAGGACTAAACAGAGAAGCCTTGTCTCAAGAAAGAAAGAAAGAAATACAGCAACAACCCACTATTAGAACTCAGGTCACAGTGAAAGTGGGGGACTTTGATACCTCACTCCTTCCAACAGACAAGGGATGGGACAAAAACTAAACAGAAAAACATTGGGAACAGATAATGTCATAAATTAAATGGAGCAAAAAAAAAAACGTGCACCGAGCATGTCACTTGGACACAGAAGAGCCTACATTCTTCTCCTCAGCCTATAGAACTTCCTCCAAAATAGACCACATATCAGGACTCAAGGCAAGTCTCAACAACTATAGAAAATTTGACATAATATCCTGCCTTCTGTCTGAGCACAACGGAATAAAGCGGACTATGTCAAAGATGATAGGAACTGAAAGAACTCCTGGGAACAACCCCACCACTGAGTGATAACTGGGACAAGGAAGAACTCAAGAGAGAAATTTTAGAATTCCTACAGGTGGATGAAATGAAAACACAGCATGCTAAAGTCTAAGGGAAGACAGTCCCGAGGTTAGGAAAGATTAGAACACTAAGTGTCTACATCAAAAAAAAACTTAATCTCAAATCAATAACCAAATGACTCAACTGAAAGAACCAACAACACCTAACACAGTGGCTGGGGACGGGCTGGAGAGACGAGTACTTGCTGCTCTGCCAGGGCACCCACGTTTGGTTCCCAGCACCCACGTGGTGTCTCCTAACTCAAAAAAGCCTAGGGCCAGATGGATTCAGAGCAGAATCCTCCTCTAAAAGGATTTCAAAAGAGAACGAACACTAACACACCTCAGATTACTCCATAAGATAGAAAAGGAAGAGGCATTACTAAACTCCTTTTCGGAGGTTAGTATTACCCTATATCAAAACTACACAAAGACCAACCCAAAAACAGAAAGAAAGAAAGGGAGGGAGGGAGGGAGGGAGGGAGGGAGGGAGGGAGGGAGGGAGGGAGGGAGGGAGGGAGGAAAAGAAAGAAAGAGAAAAAGAAAGAGAGAAAGAATAAGAAAAAGAAAAGAAAATTACAGGACAGCATCTCTGATGAAGACAGATGCAGATAGATAGATAGATAGATAGATAGATAGATAGATAGATAGATAGATAGATAGATAGATAGATAGATAGATAGATAGAACCCTTCCTCCAAACCAAATTCAAAAACACATTTCAAAATATTATTATCAAGTTGGCTTCGTCCCAGAGACACCGGGATGGTTCAATATTGGTAAATCAACAAATGTAATCTATCACATAAAAAGATCTAAGGACAAAAAATTCATTAGATGCAGAAAAGGCCTCGGACAAAATCCTTTTGGAGCTAGATTTGCTAGGAATGCAGCTCGACACAATGGAGGCAGTTTAGAGCAAGTCCACAGCCAACCTCCTGCTCACTGGAGAAAACCTCAAGGCATTGTCTCTAAAACCAGGAACAAGACAAGGTGCCCACTCTCCCCGCCCCTCTTCAATGCTGTAACTGAAGCCTCAACTAGAGCAATAAGAACGGAAGGAGACAAGGACGTGCAAACAGGAAAGGAAAAATACAAAGTATCTATTTGCAGATGATATGATTTGACACATAAGAGACCCTAAAAACTCCAGAAAAAAAAAAGCTGATAAACACATTCAGCAAAGCAGCAGGCTACAAAACTAACACAGGAAAGTCAGTAGCTTTCCCAGCTCCAACAAGTGTACCAAGAAAGAAATCAGGGACATATGGCCATTCACAATAGCCTCAGAAACAATGAAACGTCTTGCAATAAATTTAACCAAGAAAGTATAAGTCTTATACAAGAAAACACTGGCTTCTTAAAACGTGAGATTCTGGGGATGGAACATTAGCCCATGCTTGTCTCCAAGGCACCTTAGCAGCTGAACCATCTCACCCCGACCCCGACCCCGACCCCGACCCCGACGACGACCCAGACCCCGACCCCGACGACGACCCAGACCCAGACCCAGACCCCCAGACCCAGACCCTGACGACCCAGACCCAGACGACCCAGACCCTGACCCAGACCCAGACCCAGACCCAGACCCAGACCCAGACCCAGACCCAGACCCAGACCCAGACCCAGACCCAGACCCAGACCCAGACCCAGACCCAGACCCAGACCCAGCCTCTATATTTAACAGATTCTATTAACTCAAATTAACTTAGCAGTTTTCTGTTCCACTCACACAGGAAGCCTAATGGGCTCATAACCTAGTAAAAGAGGCCTTGATGTGACATAATTCTGCTACACTGGGCACAGAGGTCCTGAGACGTTTGGAAAGGGAGGATTCCTGTATTACAGGTCACCCAAGAAGACTTCACAACACACTGAAAAGGTGAGCTGGGGCCAGCAGGAACAGCTTTGGCAGCTGAGAACCCTGGGAACGGACTCGCATCAATCAGCAAAGGCCTCCAAGTAGCTACAGCGTGAGCTGCGTGTGGGCAGGTCCTTCGCTTCAAGGAGACCAAACCAGCTACTGGGAGCTTGGCAGCTCTGTGCATGGTTTGTGGAGGATAGAGTCTTCAATGGGTCCTGGAGGGTACCCAGGGTGACAGCCAGTCTGTTGTGCAGAACACGGCAGCAGTATTTGTCACAGCTTGCAACACGCACTTTCCCTGAAGAACTAGGAGCTTCCTCCCCAAAGCCGCCACCAAGCCAAGTGACTTGGAGAGAGAGAGAAAAAAAAAACTGTCGTGCAATTGCTGGAAATGTTTAGGGGGTCTCAGAGACAACAATGCAGGAGGGGCAGGTGAACTGTGGAAACGGATACTCAGTGCTAAGGTAGAGGATCCATCCTCTCTCTCTCTCTCTCTCTCTCTCTCTCTCTCTCTCTCTCTCTCTCTCTCTCCACCTCCCACGGCTAGCATGTCTTCTTGAACAGCCATTCTGACTGGGTTAAGATGGACTCTCAACGGTAGTTTTGAATTGCATTTCTCCAGTGGATAAAAATACTAAACATTATTTTCATGTCTTTGTTTTACTTCTGATCTTATTGTTTTGTATCATTTTTGAGGCTGAGGCTCCTGCAACCCAGGCTGGACTTAAACTGGATATGTAGCGGGGGATGACCTTGAACTCTTGATCCTCCTGCCTCTACCTCCACCTCACCCATGCCCACAGATTTGAAGAGTCTTCCTCTATTCACTTCAAAGTTTCAGCCCTTTCGTTAAGGTGGGCCACTTTGAGCTGACCTTGGCTGAGCATGACACAGGTCCAGTTCAGTCTTCTACGCGAGCATGTCCAGAGGCCATCTTTCCTCCAGTGTATGTTTTCGTACCTGTGGTGGGGAGGGTTCTTCTGCTGGTCGACAGGCCGTGCTTCGTGCCAGTTCCGGCTGTTTTGTTGCTGTAAGTGTCACCTAGCTTAAGATTCGCGTCATCTCTCCAGCATTGCTCTTAGCTCAATGTCGTTTTGGCTGTGCAGGGTGTTTGTGCTTCCCCTGTGGGTTTTAGCATTGTGCTTTCTAGTTCTGTGAACAATGTCATTGGACTTTGGATGGGGTCTGCATTGAACCTGTTCATCTCTTTTGGTAATATGCCCACCTTCACAATGTTAATCCTGCCAGTCCCTGAACATGGGAAGTGCTTCCATCCGCTCGCCACAGTCCTTTCTTCTCACTTCTCTGTGAATTGCCTTCCAGCTCTCCATGTGTCTCCCTGCTCTGGGGCTCCATAAGCTCTTGCGCTAACCAGACAGCAGTTAGCTCCTAGGGTCCTGACTGATGGACATTGAATGCTCACTAACTCCCAGAGCACTTTACACCCAACCACCCCTTCATCATCCTTGGCCATCTCACAGAACTGATTGGCTGGGGGAACCTGAGGCTCCGAGAGGCTGAAAGGGAAGGGGGCCAGAGCTGCAGGCAAATACAGGGGATCTCCTCCCTTCTCCCTCCACGGTCCATCCCGCCAGGAATGCTCTGGCTTGGAGAGGAGGCTGAACACCCCAAGTCAGACTGAAGCCAGGAACAGGAGGAGGCGGTTGCCATGGCAACAAGTGGATAGAGCACTGTGCTTATTGCTTCAGCTCTCCTGACTTCAGGGGAAAAGGAAAAGAAGGATCAGCCAGGACAGGAAGTCTGGAGACGGAGGAGGCAGCCTGTGCACTAAGGATCTGGTGTTGGAAAACTAGGACCTGAGTGTGTGAGCTGGAGCAAGTCCTGCTTTTGCATGAGCCTCTGTGACTGTGGTGGTTTGAATGCTTGGCCCAGGGGGGGATGGCACTATTAGGAGGCGTGGCCTTGTTGGAGGAAGTGTGTCACTATAGGTGGGCTTTGAGGTCTCCCAGTGCTCAAGCTCTGCTGGTACAGAAGAGAGCCTCCTCCTAGCTGCCTATAGAAGAGAGCTTCCTCCTGACTGCCTGCAGTAGAGTATCCTCTTGGATGCCTTCAGATCAAGATGTAGAATTCTTGGCACCTCCAGTTCCAAGTCTGCCTGGATGATGTCATGCTTTCCACCATGATGATAATGGACTAAACCTCTGAAACTGTTAAGCCAGCCCCAATTAAATGTTGTCCTTTATAAAAGTTGCCTTGGTCATGGTGTCTCTCCACAGCAATAAAACTCTAACAAAAACAGCGACCATCAGAAATATCAGGCCCTAGGGTCTCCAGTACCTGACAATCCTAACACGTGGGAATTCTCTATCATGAATCAAGATCCAGAGGGCTGAAAACACCACCAGTGTGACCCAGAGGTGACAGCAACTCACTGGACTCTCAGGATAACTGTGATGTGCACAGCCTTCTCCCAGCCTCCCCAGTAGACCGAAATGTCCTAGAAGCCTCAGTCTTCCGCAATATAACAGAGGACGTTATGCGTGTGCATTATGGCAAAAAGGTACAGTGACCAAAACTGGCCAGCAGATGGAGCCAAGCACTCTGGAATCCAGAGCAGATTTCTAGTTTGGGTTTTGGTGGGAATTTTTATAGTTCGTTTTGTTTTACTTGGTTGGTTGGTTGGTTGGTTGGTTGGTTGGTTGGTTGGTTGGTTGGTTGGTTGGTTGTTGGTAAGGGACGCATACATGCCTGGGCATTTGTGTGGCAGTCAGAGGACAACTTTCAGGAGTTGTTGTGTGTTTTTTTTTTCCTCCCACCATTGTAGATCCCACAGATTAAACTCAGGCTTAGCATCAAGTACCTTTCACTGCTGCCTTACCCCACTGGCTCCTGTTTCCTGTTTTGATTCCCAAAGCTATGGAATCAGAAACCAAGACACGAAGGTAAGAGGTATGTTTGAGGTTTCCCACCTGCGAGCTGTCTAAGCCAGACATAAGATGCTAAGACCAGCCATTATCTTCCTCCCCCCCCCCCCCCCCGTCTTAGTCAGGGTTTCTATTCCTGCACAGACATCATGACCAAGAAGCAGTTGGGGAGGAAAGGGTTTATTTGGCTTACACTTCCATACTGCTGTTCATCACCAAAGGAAGCCAGGACTGGAACTCAAGCAGGTCAGAGAGCAGGAGCTGGTGCAGAGGCCATAGAGGGATGTTCTTTACTGGCTTGCTTCCCCAGGCTTGCTCAGCCTGCTCTCTTATAGAACCAAGATTACCAGCCCAGAGATGGTCCCACCCGCAAGGGGACCTCCCTCCTTGATCACTAATTGAGAAAATGCCTTACAGCTGGATCTCATGGAGGCATTTCCCCAACTGAAGCTCCTTTCTCTGTGATAACGCCAGCCTGTGTCAAGTTGACACAAAACTAGCCAGTACACCCCCCTACTTTTCTCTGTCCAGCCAGCAGGACTCTGGTCAGGCAGAATAAATTCCAAGACACCCTGATCTAATTCTAGCTTGCTTGTAATAGGATGATGGGGAACAAGGAAGGCAGTCCTCAGTCAGAGGAATCGGGTTCACAGAGCACCTGGGGTTGCCTAGACACATAGCACACGTCAAAAATGAACAGTAAAGTCGATCACAGAGGCTTTTTTTAAAATATTTTTTATTACGTATTTTCCTCAATTACATTTCCAATGCTCTCCCAAAAGTCCCCCATACCCTCCCCCCCCCCACTCCCCTACCCACCCATTCCCATTTTTTGGCCCTGGCGTTCCCCTGTACTGGGGCATATAAAGTTTGTGTGTCCAATGGGCCTCTCTTTCCAGTGATGGCCGACTAGGCCATCTTTTGATACATATGCAGCTAGAGTCAAGAGCTCCGGGGTACTGGTTAGTTCAGAATGTTGTTCAATAATAGCCAGAAGCTGGAAAGAACCCAGATGCCCCTCAACAGAGGAATGGATACAGAAAATGTGGTACCTTTACACAATGGAGTACTACTCAGCTATTTAAAAGAATGAATTTATGAAATTCCTAGGCAAATGGATGGACCACAGAGGCTTAACTAGCGTGTGGACTGTTTCACTGTGTAGCCCTTCGCCTCTGCTGCTGCGTTCCTGTGGAGTCTCACACCTGCGTGGCCTTTCTCCCTCACTTCCTTCTGGCTTCACCCTCTCCTAGGCTGGGAACAACTGTCATCCTGAGGCTAGGCCTGTTTTTTTCTGTTTTGTGGCCATCACTTCCTAGGATAAGCAGTCATACTTTAGCAAGATGATGAGGCAGAGGCCGGATGGCCAGGGTGTGAGAAAGCCCTGAGGTCATGGGAATCCCGCACCTTCCCATCCATCAGCTCCCAGGTAGCTCCATTCCCCCCACCTCTCTTGTCTCTGATCTTCTACAGACCCTGGAGCCAGCCTCTTCCCGGTGTGAGCAATCTCATCTCCAGCAGCCCCTCCCTCCCTGACCAGCCAGACCCTCTGCTTTCCAGGTACAGATGTTTCTCTAGCAGGGTCTCCTGGAGGCACAGCATCCTGTCTCAAGGACCCACACTGCTTGCCGTCATTGCTTGCTTGACAGTGGAAGGAACACCATTCTAGGTTGATATCTACCACTGTGAAGAAGAAGAAAAAAGTCTTTGTCCAAAGGCAACTGATGGAAGGAAACTGTTTATTTCGGCTTATACTTCCAGGTCACAGTCAATCACAAAGGGAAATCAGCCCAGGATCTCAGTCAGACACTGTGGAGGAAGACGTTTCGGCTCTCTCATCGGCTCCCATTTGCCCAGGGAATGCTACCACCCACAGTGGATTAGTAACAATGAAGACATTCCCCCACAGCTGACCACAGACCAACCTGATGAAGATACAACCTGAGAAAGTTGATACTTTTTTTTCCTCCAAGGGATTCTGGGCTACTAGGGGGAGCACTGTGGAGTCCAGCAATCCCCCTCAAGTCCGACCCTGCCCTGACAGAGGGCACTCCTTCCAACTAGAGGTTCCCATGTTTCCTGTTCAGTTCATTCTTCCTTAGGATCTGGCCAAACCAACCCAACTCTGACTCCATGTGGCCTTGGCTGGGACTCAGTGTGTCTGAGTGCCTCCCTGGTGCTGGCTTGCAGCTGAGTCCTCTCACGGGAATGCTGTGGGGTCTTTGCTCCTGCTCTGCCCTCCAGCCCGAATGGGACGGGCACCCCACAGACTCTAGAACCCTCATGGTACTGAAGACTGGTCTATCTTTAGACTCAGCTGATGTCCAGACATCAGACAAGAAGCCCGGTCCTGATTATATTGTCATTTTTTAATGCTACATAAATAAAATTATGCAGAATGTAGCCCGTGGGGCTTTTTCCTCCCCTAATCCGCATAATTAATTCCCTTGGGATTGACCTCAGCTGTTACAAAGATCTATTGTGGGTTCATTACTATAATTGCTGAGAATCACATAGTATGGCTGTATCCGAGTCTAGGTCTTTCCAGTGTTGGGGGTGTAATAAGCATAGCTGCTAGGCAAAGCATGTCCTCCTTTCTCATCACTAATTACACTAATCAACCCAGATGTCCCTACATAACCGAGGCCTTTGTTCCTGCTGTGTCGAACATGTTCTGTGACCATATTGTCCTTTCTATGCCAAGTCTAGTGGCTCTGGGAAACCCCAAGCAGGTGCTCCCTCACAGGTTTTATCACTGGATGGGCATCTCTGTGCCAGTCCCTTCAGGGACTAACACAGGACACATATGAGGCTAAAAATCACAGGACAGACTCACTGCAGAGGCTCTGCACACAGAGTTGGGACATCTAAAAGCCAGGCCTCTTGGTCTCTTTCACGGTCATTATCCTAACAATCAAGAATGAAACTGGTTTCCCTGCTGACAGCTCATGGTGACCGTGTCACGTCATGGAAAGCGGGAACTCTGGTGCTCTGCGTTTGAGCCCCATCACAGACACCTCTGTGACCTCAGACTGATGACATAACTCTCCCATGCCTCAGTTTCCTCTTCTATAAAATAGGCACATTAACAGCAGAGTGGTTGTAAGGATTAAATGGTGTAAGCATTACATGATACATACTCAGGACAGTATCTGGGACACTGTCACAAGGCAGGGTCTCCGTAGATGATTTACACAGATCAACCCACCAACGACTGATCACAGTGTGACGAGACTGATTTTACAGATCAAATTGAAGAGTGGATTACTTATCCATTGCCACAGAGCTGGGAAGCGAGAGAGCAGAGATTACTTTATGAGCCTGTCTGCAGTAGTCTTGCAGCCCCCAAACTGGGGGTGTCATTACCTTGGCCCCCAAGTGGTTATGAGAATTTAAAGTACATTCCACAGTACTTCCTATTCAAAGTGCTCCCTGTGTGAGCTTCCTTTTAGCTGTTGGTGGCTCATAATTCTGCAGTTCCAGGTGTGGGGCATTGGGCTACATACACAGACAGTCTGGTCTCCAGTCGAGCTGGGTTGTGGAACCCCGGGACCCGGTGGTGGTAATTCACCTACATGGGACGGTAGGAGTTCCCTCGTGTCTCCTGGAACTCTGACTCCTGTCAAAGTTACCTCTCCCACAGCCCCCACAGGAGAACCATGGTCAGTAGTCACATAGACAAAGTCCCAAGCTTCTGACCTTCAGGCTAAACTCCTCCCCAGTTACCTAGCAACAGTAAGATAACAGCCCACCATAAGAGGGGCTGCTTGGCCCCACCTCGCTCTCTTACTCCCCTTACTCTCCTCTCTTTCTCCTCTCCTCTCACTCTCTTGCTCTCTCTTTCTTACTCTCTAGCCTTTCTTCTTCTCTCTCCCTTTCACCTTTCTCTCCTCTTGGCCAGGGCCGGTCTCTCTCTCTCTCTCTCTCTCTCTCTCTCTCTCTCTCTCTCTCTCTCTCTTTCTACCTTCTCTCTTTTCCCCTGCCTTTCTACAATAATGCTCTAAAACCACAGACTATCTGTTCATCAAGGCCCACTGCACTTGGACAATGGAATAGGCTTTCCTCTAGTGAGCCGTTTCTAATCTCCTGATGGAAGGCCTTCCTGTGCTCTAGTCAAGGCCCGGACTAAGGACTCTCTCGCCTGTGTGGAAACCTCTCTCCCTATGCCCTCTCTCCCATAACCCCGGGGCTACAGGGTGTTGCCCCGGGGCCCCTGGTTGGGGGCTGCCCCTTGTCCATCCCCCACCATGTGGGGTCAGTAGCTTGGATGCCTACCCGGGGCCAAGTGGAAAGTGTCTAACAGCCCTCCCACATCAGCCTGCCCAGAGCTTAGAATGAACTCTGGCTGGATGTGGACTATCCTCCCTTCCCCCTTGTGATGATTTGTACATTCTTGGACCAGGGAGTGGCACCATCTAGAGGTGTGGCCTTGTTGGAATAGGTATGACCTGGTTGGAATAGGTGTGTCACTATGGGTGTGGGCTTAAGACTCTCACCCTAGTTGCCTGGGAAGTCAGTCTTCCACTAACATCCTTTGGATGAAGACATAGAACTCTCAGCTCCTCCTGCGCCATGCCTGCCTGGATACTGCCATGCTCCCACCTTGATGATAATGGACTGAATCTCTGAACCTGTAAGCCAGCCCCAATTAAATGTTGTTTTTATAAGACTTGCCTTGGTCATGGTGTCTGTTCACAGCAGTAAAACCCTAACTAAGACACCCCTCTTCCCCTACCCCACTTAGTTCCCACATCCAGGGACAGTAGGTATCAGCTCCTTGAGTCAAAACCAGCCAAGGCAGCAACAAGGAGCGATGAGAGCATCTGTAAACATCCGCCATGCTAACCCGACTGGACAGGCAGGCCGGAGACAAGGCCATCCAGCCCAGCCCAGACATGTTAGCTGCTCGCTCCCTCCCTCCCTCCCTCTGAGGCTTTCAAAGCTGCTCCATGGCTCAGCCAGAACCACCAGCATGAACTAACCCGAACAGAACACACACACTCCATATTGTTTCCCCAGCACTTAGCCCAGCGTCTCTCTACACATGCCGAAGTGAGGTAGGCTCTATAGTCAGACCAGCAAAGACAGAGCAGAAGATCTGAGCACAGGGCCTAGCTGAGTCTATGTCTCTTAGGAGGCCTCAATGTCCTTGGCTGGGAAGTCATACACTCCAGATGTCAGCAGATCCATTCTATACTGACAGCCACACTCACTTCTGATCCTGCGGCAGAACACCAAAGTGAGCTGGAGAGTCGCTGGGATGGGTTGACAACTTGACAACATCTGGAATCAACTAAAATCTAAACTTGGGGCTCGGGTGGGGTGGGGGGCACACCTGTGAGGGATTCTTGCTCGATTTGAAGTAAGCAGATCGACTTCTAAATCCAGATCTCTGAGGTGGGCAGGCATGTCTTTAATGCTAGATCTTTAATCCAGAGGCTAAGGTGAGAAGACACACCTTTAATCCAGGCCACACCTTCTGCAGGAAGCCTAGATAAGAGCACGAGAGGAGGGATGTTTTTGCTCTTTGCCTGCTTGCCCTGGCTTGCTGGCAAGTCCATTCCTTACGCTGAAAAGCAGCTGAGCCATCCAGCCTTGCAGCTGAGCAAACTACTGGGTTCTTAGACTTTCTGTTCCTAGGCTGCCATTGCCGGATTAGGTAGACCCCAGCCTGTAAGCCATCTTATTAACCACCCCCACAGAGAGAGAGTCATTGCGTAAGTTCTATTGCTCTAGAGAACTCTTACTGAAACAGTTACACTACACAGAGAAGTACATCCAGATTTACTGAAGGCAGTATTCGCATACTGCTCGACTTTCAAAACGTCTCCTTTAACGCACAGCTGAATTATTCAGCGCCACCTGAGAGGTAAGCGGGTTTCAGTTGCATGAAAAAGTTTAAAGCCCTTCAGGTTTAAAATCTCAATCGAAAATTCCATGTTCACTCTAAGTTACTCAGATGAGGCTGCCCATTCTAGCTCCTAAGTATGCAAGCTAGGCATGGTGGTGAATGTCCTTAATCTAGGCAGAGGGTGGTGGATCTCTTAAGAGTTTGACGCCAGTCTGGTTTACATAGCAAGCTCCAAACCAGCCCCAGATTTAAAAAAAAAAAAAAAAAAAAAAAAAAAAAGCATATTTGGGCCACTATGCAGAAAATAAGTGGCAGGGGAATGCTTAGCTACACATGTGACACCTGTACCACACCCTACCCCCAACAAGGCTCAGAGGACAGCTTCAAAGAGCAGACAGGCTGAAGAGCAGGTTGTCGAGGGTTACTGTGAAAGTGTTTTCTAGACATGATAGGAACGTTGCACCCATGAGCTGACAGCAGCTGTGGATGCCACACAACCTGAACCAGTTCAAGCCAGTCAGCACCCCAACATGGCTGGGAAGGGCTCATGAGGACCAACTGCTGGTTGAGTTGAGGAGCTACTGATAGCTGCTGGGGAGTGGATGAGTCCGCTTTCTTTAGGGTGTGGGCCCTAGTAGGCTGCCCATGTTCCAGTGGATGGATGGCCCTGCATACATGCACAAGTAGGCAGCCCTAATGGGACTCAAGTGGGTTATCAAAAAACCAAGCTTAAACGGGATGTGGGGTTGGGAGGGGACTTTGTGGAGATGCCTCAGGAGAGTTGGAAATGAGGCTTGGAGTGTATAGAATCCAAATGCATTGTTCACATGGATGCTATTCTCAATAATGAAATACTTTAAGACTATCAATACACGCACGCACGCACGCACACCCACATGAGGTAGAGTCACTTGACCTGCACTGGAGAAGCGTGGAGTGCACAGCAGCGGCAGTGTGGAGAGAACAGACAAGTGTGGGCCGCCTGCAGCTCCCCCCATTCTGCTCAAGGTCTTCCACAAACAAGGTCAGGCCTCTCAGAAGCGTGCTCTCTGGCAAGTACAGTCCTGATCCGTAAGTGAAACACCCGTCACCTCTCTTCACCTCTAGCTCAGCGACAAGTGCTGAGAGCGCATCTAGGTGTCCCTTTCACTCCCCGGGAAAATGACTGACACAAAGCGCTTAGGGACCTGGGATTCCTCCCGACGACAAATAACCAGCAAGGCTTCTGAGCAGAAAACAAGAAGACTGGTGTCTGAGGAGTGGGCTGCAGCTGGAGTCATAGCAGTGTGCGCATTTTCAAAGTTCCCTCACACACCAGTCAGGGCCTTATTCTCAGAATACCCTTGCTTCTCAAATGCTTCATTTTTAAGCCTTTTATGAAAATGGACATTATTGAAGTAAAATATTTTAATTCTAGATATTTAGGTATTTACCACGCTATTAAATACCACGCTTATAAAGTAGGTATAATTATATTTTATTGTAATGGTTTTCAAAGATAAAGAACAGGGCTCTCCAAAGTTGCCGGAGCCACTAAAAATCACAAAGTTAATGAACATTTTCAAAAGGCCTGGATACCAAAATAGCTTTGAACTGCTGAAAACTGCGAGGAGGGCTCGAGAGTACGGACGGCAGGTGAGCTCCTCTCCAAGCACAGTAACAAACACACGACAACAGAGGAACAATGAGGGGACTTGGGAGGCTACATCCTGCTGTAAGTGAACATCTTCACAGGACTCCACAAAACCCCATCACCAAAAGACTCCTCCCTCCTGCTCTGGAGTTGGCAGCTGAAAGATGTGCCTGCATGAGTGCAGCCTCAGGCAGGGCATGCACAATGCAGCCTGAAGAGACTCAGAGCACCTGCAGACTGCATGGTCTACTGGGAAGAGAGGCATTTGAAGCCAAAGGGCATTTCCCTGTGGTTCATACACACGGCTACGAGTTTCTACTCCATGCGAAACATCTAGACAGCCCTGTCCGGCCATCTCACTTAGGGCTAATGTAGTCTCAGTTCTCTAGAAGCCACAGGCTTTATTCTGGAAAGGAGAAAGCCCAGGCTACGACGAATGTCATAAACCCCAGGACACCAAACTGAGGTTTTGTTCTCTCCTGCTTAACAATTTTACCACTGGCTGCAAATGACATCCATAACAGTCTATAGTGTTTTCTGAGCTAAGAAAGTCCAGCATTTTTGCCAGAATATCCTGCTGACTTTCCTGAAATACATTTGGTTTTTCTTCTTTCTTTCTTTCTTTTTTTTTTTTTAATAATTTATTACTTATAAGGCTGGAAGAGCAGTGTGAGCAGCAGAGCGCATCAGCTACGCAGAGAAGCAAGCACCCCTGTGAGCCTGCGCCCTGCTGGCCTTTCACACACGTAGTACTATGCCTCGCTCTGGCTGCAGGGCTCCCTGAGCAAAGTCAGATTTCTTGGCTATCACCATCTCAGTAGGACTCTTCTCTGCTCCTCAGGGTTCTGTCAGAGGTCTCTGGACTGTGGCTCACACGTGGATGACTCTGTCTTGCTCTCGATGAGAGAGATCTGCAGCACAGGCAGGAGGAGTTGGAAGGCATCTTGAATGTAAGAGGCGCTGTTTGAGGCCTGGCGAGATTGAGAAGTCACCAAAAAGAAAAACGTTAAAATCACAGGAAGGAGAAAATACTTAATGAAACAACAGACCTGGGTCTGCGATCCAACGGGAGCCACAGCTTCTGACGTAAACAAAGGACAGGCCTGACGACTGCACTCAAGTTTGACATGGGACAAGACAGACCTAGGACTCAGAAAATGCAGCAACACCAAAAGAATACCAGCTCCTCCAATTGTGATAAAAACTGCATGGCACTGGTACAGCGACAGACAGGTAGATCAACGGAATAGAATTGAAGGCCCAGAAATGAACCCACACACCTATGGTCACTTGATCTTTGACAAGGGAGCTAAAACCATCCAGTGGAAAAAAGACAGCATTTTCAACAAATGGTGCTGGCACAACTGGTGGTTATCATGTAGAAGAATGCAAATTGATCCATTCTTATCTCCTTGTACTAAGGTCAAGTCTAAGTGGATCCAAGAACTCCACATAAAACCAGAGACACTAAAACTTATAGAGGAGAAAGTAGGGAAAACCCTCAAAGATATGGGCACAGGAGAAAAATTCCTAAATTCCTGGGCATTTTGTTCCCTATTCTAAGGAGGAATGAAGTATCCACAGGTTGGTCTTCCTTCTTCTTGATTTTCTTGTGTTTTGCAAATTGTATCTTGGGTATTCTAAGAACAGCAATGGCTTGTGCTATAAGATCGAGAATTGACAAATGAAACCTCATAAAACTGCAAAGCTTCTGTAAGGCAAAAGACACTGTCAATAAGACAAAAAGGCCACCAACAGATTGGGAAAGGATTTTTACCAATCCTAAATCTGATAGGGGACTAATATCCAATATATACAAAGAGCTCAAGAAGCTGGACTCCAGTAGTAACTCAGCTATTAAAAACAATGAATTTATGAAATTCTTGGGCAAATGGATGTATATGGAGGATATCATCCTTAGTGAGGTAACCCAATCACAAAAGAAGTCACTAGATATGCACTCACTGGTAAGTGGATATTAGCCCAGAAACTTAGAATACCCAAGATACAATTTGCAAAACACAAGAAAATCAAGAAGAAGGAAGACCAACCTGTGGATACTTCATTCCTCCTTAGAATAGGGAACAAAATACCCATGAAAGAAGTTATAGAGACAAAATTTGGAGCTAAGAGGAAAAGATGGACTATCCAGAGACTACCCCACCCAGGGATCCATCCCATAATCAGCTACCAAACCCAGACACTATTGCATATGCCAGCAAGATTTTGCTGACGGGACCCTGATATAGCCGTCTCCTGTGAGGCTATGCCAGTGCCTGGCAAATACAGAAGTGGATGCTCACAGTCATCTATAGGATGGAACACAGGGCCCCCAATGGAGTAGCTAGAGAAAGTACCCAAGGAGCTGAAGGGGTCTGCAACCATATAGGTTGAACAACAATATGAACTAACCAGTACCCCCAGAGCTCATGTCTCTAGCCGCATATGTAGCAGAAGATGGCCTAGTCGGCCATCATTGGGAAGAGAGGCTCCTTGGTCTAGCAAACTTTATATGTCCCAGTACAGGGGAACACCAGGGCCAAGAAGTGGGAGTGGGTGGGTAGGGGAGCAGGACGGGGGGAGGGTATAGGGAACTTTAGGGATAGCATTTGAAATGTAAATAAAGAAAATATCTAATAAAATAAAAAAATATATATATCAGCTCCTCAACCCACCCATCACAGCAGCTCTGACTGCTGCTCAAACTTGACAACCAAGGACTCTGTTCCACTACTGAATGGGTACACTGTTCCCACACTAGAGCCATCACAGCTCCTTCCACTGACTCAATGATGGAAGCACTACACACAGGTATCAACAGTACAGACACAGTCTGCTCAGTATGACAGACATGTGGACGAGAAGCCTTAGAAAATCTACACCCAAGTATGCAGATCTGGCTTATATCTGACAGGCTCTCCCCTCCCAGAACAATAGCCTGAAATAAAGAGGTGCATTTCCAAGGACAATATGTAAGAATGCCCATTCCAAATGGGCACAGGGAGCTCACACCAGGAAAGCCTGCCTTGTGTATACTTGTCAATGGCTGGCACTCCTATCAGAACTTCAGTGGGACACTCGAGAACACAGTTTCCAGCCAAGGGAGACCTTGGAGGTCATCGAGTTACAGCTCCTTGCACTTAAAACAGGTAAGATTGCTGGAAAAGGCATCTCCAACCCAAGACTATGAAGGAGGCCTAGGGAGCCCTCCTGGCTGCCAAGTGCTTTCAACTCTGCCAGATACTAAACCATAGGCTCATGTTTAACTTATCACAAGAGGTCTGAGCTACTCAAGGCTGTGTAGCTGGAGAGTTAAGAGCATTTCTTTAACACTAACTTAATTTAAACAGTCTAATTGGTTCTTCAAAAACTTATTATTTATTTATTTTATTTATGTGTGCACACATGTGGGTGCACACATGTGGGTGTACACATGTGGGTATACACATGCCATAATGCACATGTGGAGGTCAGAGAACAACCTTTATCCGTTCTCTCCTTCTACCATTGGCTCCTGTGAATCAGACCCATGCTGTCAGACTTGATAACAAGCACCTTTATCTACTGAGCCATCAAACTGACCCTTACTTCATAATTAAAATGTAGTCAATTACCCACATATTTCCCTCCTAGCTTTACAGAAGCTCTTCTCACCAGGCCATCACAGGGCTAAGTTGTCGGAACTCTGACATCATGGATTCCAGAAACCACCCCTCATGGGTGACAATCTGACCAACTACAGCATCCTCTCACTCCTCCTCCAGAAACTATTTCTCTATATACATTGGTGCTTTGCCTGCATGTATGCAGACAGTTGAGAGCCACCACATGGGGGCTGGAAATTAAGCCTGGGGCCTCTGGAAGAGCAGCCGGTACTCTTAACCGGTAAACCAGATCTCCCCGGCCCCTTTCCAAAGACTTAGCCCCTATGGTGTTACCACTCACAGTCTGACAAGGATATGCAAGCTCTGGTGCCACTCTGTCAAAAGAAGGAACTTTTTCCTTGGAAATGGCCACATGCCTTTTTCTAACACCTCTGCACGAGGCCCAGCCTTTCAGGAAGCAGTGTTTGTCTACGTGAGTTTCAATCTTTCATGTTCAACAGCTGGTCTCCGGAAGGTGTTTCATTACTGAGAATTGTACATTAAGCTTCAAGGAGTAGAAACTGAGTAATGACAGCCTATGGCTCCTTCCATGTCACTTTACCCTTCAGCTTTGTTATACCCTCTGACTACTGAGTAGGGAGAGTACATCAAATTAACAGCATTTAGTGATGTCTGTATCAGCAGAGCTAAACTGCAATCTGGTTTTCAAAATGCAAAACCTAAGGATATAAAAATAAATTAATGCATAATAGCGCCTTAGGAGTCAGAGATGTAAAAACCATTACTACTAACCTCTAGAAACACTGCAGTGATGACTGGATTAAGAACATCTGCCTTCTCTCTGACCTGGAATAAAGGAGAGAGTTTGTCACAGAACACCTTAAAAAAAAAAAAAATCAAAAAAAAAAAACCACAGGCAGAACAGATTTTCACCCTGATACACACATGGGTGAAAGGCACAGAACATCTTGACCAAGGGCAAGCCAAGTGTCATCTCTGGAAGGAAACCTCGTTGTAAGCTCACTTTTATACCTTTCTATGCTCCCAAATTGAGAATAATGCATTGCTTAGTAGTTTTGCCGCTATTGTTGGTTTTGTGTGTGTGTGTGTGTGTGTGTGTGTGTGTGTGTGTGTGTGTGTTCTCGGGGTGCACATGAATGACGGCAACAGCACAAGTGTGGAGGTAGAGGACATTTCAGAGCCAGTCTCTCCTTCCACTGCCTCTGGACATACAACTAAGATCATCAGGCTTGCTCAGCAGGCACCTTTACCCTGGAGACATGTCACCAACCTGTAGTCATTTATCAACTTTAAAAAATATCTTCATTCTGTATGATACAAAATGGAGTTTTATTCAGGCAAAAAGAGAAATGAAGGCATGTCATTAGCAGGAGAGATGGTACTCTCCAGAACTGTCTTCAGCTGAAGTAGAACAAGCCAGTCTCACAAAGAAAAACGTACATGTTTTCTCTAATAGATGTAGACCCTAGAGTAACAGTTCTCTGTGGGCGTGGAGAAAGGGCTGGGGAGGCAGGAAAGTGCAAGCAGGACTATTCAAGAGACAGAAGGTGACCTGCCAGCACTAGGAGGGACAAGATAAAAAAATGAGGGTGAATTTGTATGCTTGACAGTTAGTGTTGTCAACTTCACAGACTCTAAAATCATCTGGGACATGAGCCTCTGCACATGTCTGTGAGGGCTTCTCTTGTCTAGGCTAAGTAACTGCTGGTGGGACCAGCCCCTAGCAGGGGCTCCTGCACTGCTCTGGTGGAGACAGCAGGCTGAATACTAGCATACATGCATTCGCTGCTCTGTGCTGACGGCAGACCACAATGCCAGCGGCTTCAGGCTCCTGCTGCCTTGACTCCCCGCCACGATGGACTCCACCCTGTAACTTTCCCCTTAAGCTGCCTCTCTTGCAACATTCCATCACAGCAACAGGAAAAGAAACTAGGACAGTGCATTCAGAGAAACTTAAACAATGAAGTAAACATGCAGATAAACTATAGGAAGAAAAGTCATCTTCATTTTAGAAGGGCAGTTGAAACCTGACTCCAAACACTGGGACAATTCTAAAATAAGCGCACAAACACTTCAACTGTTTTGAAGACAGGCCTCTGAGCATCTCATTCATACAAACACAGCGCGAACACAAACACGTCAGTTCTTTGTAATTGACTTCTCTTAGTGTGTCTTCACAGAACACACAAAATAACTCCATTAAACTATTCGGGAAACCCAGGAGCTCCTTTAAAGGAAACGCTAGGGAGGCCGAGAAGCTGCATGACTCCAAACAGGACAAGTTTGAACTCCAGCTTTAGCATTTCAGCTTGGCCATGGTTTTGCTAGACTAGGCTCCGCAGCACCTCTGCCACCACAATGCTGACGCACACACTGAGGAGTTAGCCTCGTCTTCTCCCGCAGTCTTGCTTTATTCCTCCCCAGAGATCATTAGTTTCCCAATCACCTTCCACATCACTCACAGACCGTCAGCAACATTAGATCATAAAGGTGCGGAGGTCAGCCCTGGCTGAAAACGCCTCAACCACACATAGGAAACAGAGAGTGACAGAAAGTAAAGAACAAGGCCACAAACTCAAAGCCCACTCCCAGTGACACACTTCCTCCAACAAGCAAGGCTCAACAGCCTATAAATTCCATGGCCTCCCCACGTATTGCCATCAACTGAAGACCAAACAGTCAGACACTATGAGGCATTTATCATGCAAATCACCACAGTACATGCCACTCAACTATAGACATGAGAAAATAAAACCATGTGTCTGTAATCTTATGACCTCTGGCAAGGGGACAGAGACTTCAATGGGGAAAGGGTAACCTTTGATGCCTGAGGCAGACAAATGCAAACCAACGAATCTACAACCTGCACCTCATAGCACACACACTCGCATCAACTCAACCCTCACCACAGACAGAAGAGCTCATCAACGAAAATATCAGTTGGTCTCAGGTGAGGCGACGCCGTCTGTTAAAACACCAAAAGTGGGGCCGGGCGATGGTGGCGCACGCCTTTAATCCCAGCACTTGGGAGGCAGAGGCAGGAGGATTTCTGAGTTCGAGGCCACACATATTGTCCCATTAGTATAAAACGTCTGGAAGGAGAAAGCTTATCCCCGTCTAGCAGGACGTGTGACAGGGAGTGCTGACGTGTAGAAATCTTAGAGGCTGAGATGAACTCTCCTAAACTCTAATCCTAACAGCAACTGTACATCTCTGGGAATATACTGACAAGCATCAACTTGTATGGACACAGGTGAACTTTGGTACGTAAACTATATCATTCAGACATTGGCCCCGCGAGCAGGAATTCTTACCCCAGCTGTGGTCAGGCAGGTGGTGAACTCTTTAGACAGCGAGGCCAGGTCTTTACACAGCATGACTGTCATCCTGGAGAGAAGAACACATCAGGAGAGTTCCACTCTTCTTTGTCTTTCTATTCATTTAACACACTATGCTTAACAACTGCTACCCAGAGACAGATCCCTCCTAGTAATGAAAAAAGACGTCTTTAATGACGTAAATACATCTCTTTCCACTATTTCAGTATGGAACACACAATTCTAGAGTGATACACTTCAACAACAGAGTGACCCTGCCACTTGCTCTGTACTCCACCGGCGATGGACAGTCCTAATGAGAAGTTCCCATTCCTTCGGGCTACAGACAGACCCTTACTTGCCTTTTCCTATAAGGCTGCTTCTTGGGTGAGTGAGCTCCCTGACTCTGCAGTGGAAACCATGCTTTCTTCCCTCATCATGACTTCTAAAGCAACCACCCTCGCTCTCAAATTCCAGTACCTGCAGGGCCTCTCCCTTTTCTAGCCCTTTCCTTCTTACCCAAGACCCTCCAGCCTGAGTTATGAAAACAGCTCCCTGCCCTTGCTCATCTGTCACCTACGTCAAGTCTTCCACACCTCGTGTGATAATTCCCTAAGGCTCAAACACTGACATAGTCTCCTTAGTCTCCTTATCATGTGTTGACTTCTTTACTCCCCGTATTTCCATAAGATAGTCATTGGTAATATTGGCTGGCTGGCTTGCTTTGTTTGTTAATATTGAGACAGGGTCTATCTATATAGATCTCTGGCTGTCCTGGAAGTCATTATGTAGACCAGGTTGGCCTCAAAATTGAAGTTGGCTTAGGCTACACAGCAAGGTGTTCTCCCCACTCCCCCATGTCTGTCTGTCTTTCTATGTGTGTGTCTCTCTCTCTTACATACACACATACACATTCATCCTCTCTCTCTCTCTCTCTCTCTCTCTCTCTCTCTCACACACACACACACACACACACATAAGAATGTCTAATTAGATTTATAAACTACTAGGCTTAGGCTTACCCTTTCTACTGCAATTATTCACATTTTACTACTTTGTAAAGTTTGGGTTTTTTTGTCTTTTGGTTTTTTTGCTTTTTGGTTTTTTGAGACAGGGTTTCTCTGTGTAGACCCTGGCTGTCCTGGAACTCACTCTGTAGACCAGGATGGCCTCGAACTCAGAAATCCGCCTGCCTCTGCCTCCCGAGTGCTGGGATTAAAGGTGTGTGCCACCACACCCGGCTTTTTTGTTTTTTGGGGGTTTTTTGTGGGTTGGTTTTTTTTTTTGTTTTTTGTTTTTTTTCGTTTTTTTTGGTATAAAGTTTGTAATGTTTGCTCAAAATCAGCAAAAATGAAAAAATATGTGTGGGGCTTGGGCAGCCTCCTTTAACTGCCCTGGGTCTATACCTCCTCCATTTGTACTAATCATTTACCTTTTGTGCTGTAAAAATTAGAAATAATATCCATGAATCCCTTAGCACAGTGCCTGGCATCCAGTGAGCTCTGGTGACTAATAACTGTACTTAGGAACTGAAGAACTTAGGACCACTTTCTGTTGTTACTTATGCCAAGTTCCACTCCTACCGAGACTAACAAGCTGCAAAGACATAGTTTTCAGAGAATAAATCGGTTAATGAAGCAGGCGGGTTTACATGCAGACTTGTCCCTGCTCAGTAACAATAGCCTAAATGAGCAAGCCCATGTGCAATGGGACCAGTACCTGCTAAAAAGCAACTTTCTAAAGCTGGAAGGAACAAGAAACCCTCTCAGCACGTCTCTTTGGGAGATGCAGACTGCATCGTACTTACTGGGAGAGAGTCTGGCTCCTCTCTAAGGCTGTCACCTCCTGCTTCTGGCCATGCAAAACCAATGCTGCTGTTTTGTGGAACAATTCTATTGAGCAGGCAGTCAACTCTGCTAAGCTCCGGATTGCAAATGCATGGATATCCTAAGAGCCAAACAAAGCAAAATAGTGCTGTTACTGCTTATCATGTGAGTGGAAATGACAGCCCCTGGCTTCTTACACTAAAGAAAGAATATGTGCCTTCCAAGTAGAAGAGAAGAACGGCCACTGTTTAATGGGCCTGCTCTTCTTCCACAGTGTGGTACCTTCCACAGCTGAGCTCATAATTACAGCAACAGTGGCTCCTGAACGGCTGGCTGTGACTATGCAACTAAGGCTGGCCAAAGGACTAAGATAGTGTCTGACAACTTACTCTGAGTTACATCCAGCTTCCCTCCTTCCCTCCCTCTCTCCTTCACTTCATCTTTTGTATTCACTCCTCTTCTACATTCTGGAACTGAAATGATACCAACCTGAATGTTGAAATTACTGATAACAGCATAACAAAATAAAAGGGCCCTCAGCTCAACTGCAATGTCACCTCTATGTAAGTGTGTTGGGGGGGGGGGGAATACACTCACCTCTGTGTGAGTATGGGGGAGGGGTGTACTCACTTGTGTGCATGAGTGGGGGGGGGCGGATGCACTCACCTACGTGTGAGTGTAGGGGATGCACTCACCTGTGTGTGAGTGTAGGGGGAGGGGTTCACTCACCTATGTGTATGAGCGTGGAGTCCAGAGGCCCATGTCCGATGTCTTCCTCTATCAGCCCCCACTTTATCTTTTGTGACAGGGTGTCTCATTAAATGTGGAGCCTACTGTTATGGCTAGACTGCTGACCAGTGATATCTGGGGAATCCTCCTGCCTTCACACCCCTCACCTTCCTGCACTGGGGTTACAACTCCATGATACCACGTTTAGCCGTTTATATGGATGCGGGGAACCCAAGTTCAGGCCCTAATGCTTGGGCAGCAAACCCTTTACCACTGAGCCATCTGCCAGCCCCTCAAGTTCACCCTTCTTTAAAGGAGCTTAGTTGCTTTGGTTACCTCTATTGAATGTTTCTGGGCTTCCTCGGTATTTCCTGCCTCCGACTCTTTTTCTCCTTCTTCTTTCTCTGCTACTGGCCTAGCCAGAGATGTTCTGATCCATTTGTAGGCTGTATTTCTTGCCTAAATAAGGATTTAGGCAACAATTAAATGCAGTTCTTACCAGCAACACATCAGCACTCTGGAGGACAAGCTCTTCACACAAGAACAGACCATGTAACTTTTCAATCCTTATTAAGTTACAAACCTTACACTGAATCCTGTCCAATGGCTCCTTGCGAAACCCCCAGTCCTGTCCAATGGCTCCCTGTGAACCACCCCACCCCACCCTGTGGCTTCTCTGGAACTGAGGCTTGCACTAGGGAAAGTGCATGCATCTGGAGCACAGATCAGATGCTCCACAGGCAGGTCAAGGTGCAAAGCACTTCCCCCAGCACCTTGGTTACCTCTATTGAATGTTTCTGGGGGTGTGTGCAGGGGCGTACTCACCTGTGTGCATGAGTGTGTGTGCGGGGGCGTACTCACCTGTGTGCATGAGTGTGGGGTGGGAATGCACTCACCTGTGGAGGGGGTAGGAGGGTGTGCTCACCTATGTGTGAGTCCATCATGCCCTTCATTTATTCATGCTCACACCAAAGACTTTGGCTCAGTATCAACAACCTCAACTGTTTGCAAAATGTTGGGAATTAGTTTGTCTTAATTTGGCTCCCAAAAGCCAGCTTCCAGACACTGAGGTCCCTGCCCCCAGCTGGCTTTGATTGGTAATAAAGAGGTGCCATACAGCCAATGCTGGGCAGGGAGACAGGGGCAGGACTTTTAGATTGTGAGGGGAAGGGACTAAGGAAAAAGAATCATGACAGGAGAGCAAAAAGAACAGACCCAAAGACCTGCTAACATGTAAGAATCCAGGAACGTGGCCTTAGGGGCCATTCCCCCATTGGGTCTGGGGTAGCAGAGATGAAATATAGATTTTAAAAGATGTTTACTCAGGGATATTGGAGGGGAGTATGTGCTAGCCTTGGGAGGTTCAGAAGTGCCCAGCCATTGAGCTAGCCAAGGCATATCCAAATTAGCTGGCATGTGAATGTGTCTTCCATTTATATACCCAGAGCTCTAGGGTGGGTACAGCCCAAGCAGCCCACTGGAAGCCAAAGCAGATTAACTATTCACCACTAGTAAGATTCATAAAAATGGGCTCTATATTCATTTTCATTTGTGCCTGCATGTTTTAAGTGCAGACAATGACAGACACACCCATACTGTCCCATGTACAAGTTCACTGACTTCATACATAAAGACTGTCGCTCCATACAAATGCCACAAATTTCCTTTCTCCTGGTGATGGACTCCTCTAGTTTCTCTAGTTTGATTTGTTTTAAACACAATCTTCTAATTCTTCGCCTATCTTTATAATTACTGCTCTTCAGTGATTATCCTGATCGGTCTAATCCTGATCTTGCTGGCCTACCTATATCCTCTGACCTTGCTCACCCTAGTGCTGCTTTTGCCTAGATCACTATTTCTCATCTTAACTTCTTTCTCTGGAAAAATGAAGCACCCCAAATACCTGCTAGACACACATCTGACATTCTGCGATGACTCCAGATACAGCATGTAAAGGAAATGAAATACTTTGATCTTTCTATCTCTAATTCACCCTTTTATCAGCCAAACTTTGGAAGTACTGTTCTATAATAGTGGCTCAAGCAAAAATATGACAGCCATTTGGATTTTTCCATCAGTCTGATTCTGCACAAGGTCCACCTGCCCCAACCTTCCTCTTCTATTACCATCATGTGCACTCAGAGCAACGTCATGACTGCTCTATTACTTCTAATGTGTCTTAAATTTATTTTCACTGTCATAATACTGTCAATGATCTGCTGACCATGCAAAGCTGACCATTCCCCTGTGGGGGCTTGAATGAGAATGGACCCCAAAGACTCATATATTTGATGCTTAGTCAGTAGTTGGTGGAACTGTTTGGGAAGGACTAGGAAATATGGCCTTGCTGGAAAAGAAGTGCCACTGAGGGTGGGCTTTCAAAAGCTCACACCAGTGTGGCTGGTGTGTGTGTGTGTGTGTGTGTGTGTGTGTGTGTGTGTGTGTGTGTGTGTTTGTGCAAGCACGCACGTGCAGTCCCATGCTGCCTTCCTGTCTGCCTGCCACCATAGTCCCCATCATGATGGGCATGGACTAACTCTAAGACTGTAAGTAAGCAAGTCACAATTTAAATGCTTCCTTTTAGTTGGTCATGGTGTTTTGCAAAGAACAGTAATTAACAAATCCCTTTTGGTCATGGGTGCCCTATCAACTAGATCATGTTCCTTCACATTATCTACCCAGCCTTTCAATCTCATTCTTCACTGTGTGCTCCAATAAGATGAGCTGTAACTGCACCTTTTCCTCCCAGCCCTTCACCCTAAGCATCATCTCCACATAACTTCTGAAGACAAGTTTCCTGAACAACCTCCCTCTGAATTTCCACAATCCCAGAATACCACTAAAATCCAGTGCTTACAGAAGATACTGAAGTCAACTATGTCAGTCTCCTGAGTAGGACACGTACTAAAGGACAGCAGCAGAACGCCCATCTGGCTTGCATACCTAGTCCCCGGCGAGTGTGTTTCACAACTGCTTTATCTCCTTTTTTTTTGTAGCACACTGGCTTGGGTTTTAGATTCTTCTGGGTTTTTACAGTCTGGACTCCCAGAATCTCAGTAAAATTGCTAAGAAAGGACAGCCATCAACCCAAAGCCGTTAGCACTTCCTTAAAGCCATGTACAAAAGCCTGCTAAGATCAAAGCCATGGGAGAAAAGCTCCTCGCAGAGCCACTCCAGAAGCAACGCTGTTCCTTCTGACTATCGCATCCTCTCTTTTTATTCCACTCCACCTGGGTTTTTATTATTTGTAGAGGAAGAACTCCATTACCTGTGCTAACTGGTTTTTGTCAACTAGACACAAACCTACATATCTGGGAAGAAGGAATCTTAATTGAGAAAATGCTTCCACATGACTATAGGTAGTTGAAGGAATTGTCTTGATTAGTGATTGACATGGGAGAGCCCAGTTCACTTCGGTTGGTACCACCCCTAGGCCAGTGTTCCAGGTTGTGTATGTAATAAAGCAGGCTGGGCGGGAGCAGGAGGAGTAAGCCAATTAATGATGCTCCTCCAGGATGTCCTAAAGGAATTCTTGCCTCCAGGTTCCTACCATGTCTTCCCTTAGTGATGATCTGTAACTTGAGGATTGTAAGAAGAAATAAAGGCTTTCTTTCCTGAGTTGCTTTTGGTCATGGTGTTTATCGTGGTAACAGAAAATAACTGCCCTTGAATGAAGGGATCCACTTAATTAATTTTATACAAACAAAAGGAATGCATTGAGCTGGACAGTGGTGGCACACACCTTAAATTCCAGCACTTGGGAGGCTGTGAGTTCCAGGCCAGTTCAGTCTACAGAGTGAGTTCAAAGACAGCCAGGGCTACACAAAGAAACCCTTCTCAAAAAACAAAAAAGATAAATTAATTAAACTCTAAAAAAAGGCTGAGCCAGGCAACAGAGATCACAAATGATCACAAATCATTCCAACTAGACTATAGTTATATGGCACTGGACTTGAGCCTTTAAGTGCTCTGAGTAATGCTGTTACCAAGGCTACAACATGAATGAGCAGAAGAAAACCTGGTATTCGTTTGTCTCAGAGTTCTTTCCTCTTCAGAATAGTTGTTCTCCCAAAGAGCCTGCAAGAACAATCCAATCTAATACTGAAAAAGAAAACCTTCACATTACTTAAATATTAACTCTCTGTTTCAAAAAAAAAAAGTAAACAGAAGGGGATAGAGAGATGATTAAATTGGCAAACAGCCAGCCACAGTGATTCACGCCTATAATCCCAGCATTAGTGAGCCAGAGACTAGAGGATTTCCCTGGTATCCAGCTAGCCAGATCAGTAAGCCTCGGGTCCAGCAAAAGACCTTATCTCAAAAAATAAAATGGAAAAATGACTAGAAGACAACTGACTTCAACCTATGACCTCTATATGCACATGTACATGTAGCACACACAAAAACAAACAGTGGATTATACCAAAGTGCAGAAACAGGGATAATCTGAGTGTATTAGATCTATCAAGACCAGAGTACAGAATATAAACAAGTTAGAAGACACCAGTGTATGTAATCAAGACCAGAAGGGCTGGAAACAGAGCTCAGTTGGTAGGAGTGCCTGGTATACACAGAGCCCTGGGCTCCGTCCTTAGACTGCATAAACCAGGATGGTAGCATATGCCCCTTTCCCAGCACTGGGGAGGTGGAGGCAAGGGGATCAGGAGTTCAAGGTCTCCCTCAGCTACAACGGGAGTTCAAAGCCAACCTGGGTGACATGTCTCAAAAGACTCAGAACAGATGCTAAATTTAAGGAAGAATCCCCAGTTCCAGACATACGGAAAGAAAAAAAAAGAAAACTATGAGGAGTGGGAGTAGGAAGACTGTCGTAGGATCTTTACCAGTCTCTTCACGGCAGCTTACCAGCAGCAAAGGGAAATAAATCATAACTCTACAGAGAATTGTGCGACACATCACCAATAATAAACAGACAAACATCTCACCCCTGCAGATGTGACGAGCTATCACTTACACAGGATTCTGGCCCTGGAATGTACAAACTAATAAAAGAGAGAAAGCCTTAGACAAACCCCAGTACAGGTAGCAGCCTGGGAATGTTTTACTTTTAGTGTGGGGGAAGGGAGAGTTGTGTTTTTCAAAAAGATACACATCATGAAAGCTAAGGGCTGAGGAACCACTATAGATGAAAGGAGTCTAAACTAGACAAGTAAAGCTAGTTCAAACCCAGGGGCTCCAGGGGAGTGGGCGGGATGGTCTGAATAACAATGGCTCCCACGGGCTCCCACATTTCAATGCTTAGTCAGGGAACTAGAAGGTTAGGAGGTGTGGCCTTTTGTCAATGTGTGTCAATGGAGGTGGGTTTTGAGGTTTCAAAAGCCTGTGCTAAAGTGCTAGGCCCTGTTTCTTTGCTGGCTAGAAGAGATCAGGATGTAGCTCTCAGTGACTGCTCCAGCATCTTGCGTGCCACCATGCTCCCTGCCTTGACAATAATGGACGAAGCCTCTGATACTGTAAATCCCCTACCCCAATTAAATGCTTTGTTTTATAGGTGTGGTCATCGTGTCTCTTCACAGCAACCGAACACTGACTAAGACAGTCAGTGGATACATGTGGAGAACAGATGAAGTCAAAGTCTGGTGTCAGTGTTAAATATGCTGAAGTGACAACTGTACTGTGGTTATGCAAAGGGATAGCCTCATCTTCCTATTTACTCTCAAACGGTGAGGTTCATGTGACTTCAGTGCGGGTGCCTGTGGTTAGACACTAGAAGTAGCGTGCCAGCACTAGCGAGCGCATCAGGTGCTGTTAGTACTGTTTTTACAACTTTTTTCTCAGTTTGATGCTGTTTCCAAAATGCTATAAGCAATGTCATGTTTTGAATGTGAAATGACCCCTAAGGGCTCATATTTGGGACACAGTTTCCAGCTGGTGGCACTATAATGGCAGTCTGTGAAGCCCTTCAGAGGTGGAGCCTACAAGGTCCCTGGGGTGAGGAGACTCTGAAGGGTATGGCCCAGACCATCCTCTACTGCTACGGGAACAACCACCACCTCGCACTCCTGGCACCATCCAGTCAGGGCTGAATTGCCATGCCCTCCCCACTATGGTAGACTAAGAGCCTCTGAAAATGTGAGCTAAAGTAAGACTTTCCTCCCTTGAGCTGTGGTGTCAGGAGTTTCAGTCCCAGGGATGTAAAGTTGTGAGGAGCTGAGTTCTTGAGGCAGCTGCTGAGCACAGCCTACAAGGCTTCGCTGAGGAAGGCACCGTCTGCCCAGGCCAGTGTCTCTCACGCCTTACCTGCTTGGAGGTAAGTAAGATGGCTGTGCTGACTCCACACACCCAGCAGCTCTCATGGCCAGACAACAATGCCTGCCTGTTGCTAACAGCTGCTGGAATTGTTCAGAGATAGGAAAGGTGGATACAGAGGCAGGAAGCAGTACCTCATGAGCAGTGGAATATATGTGAAGTCCCTCCTCTGAGCTCTGACAAGACTCATTCCAAACACATGATATCTCAACATCACCACCACAGCTCAGCCATGGGACTCTCATTCCCGAATTTTAGATGGTCACCAGTGGAGTCACTGTCTGGAGTCACAGCAATGCCGAGCTGCAGCACTGCGCAGGCAGGGCCCATCCTCATCATCTCTGATCCCATAAAGGTTAGTCAGTACTGCCAACTATTAAATGACCAACTCTACAGGCTCAAGGAAGCATTTAAACAAAGTATTCCAAAAAACAGGTCAGGATGGGACCCGTGCTGGGAAGAGAGACATGGGCTCTACACACTGACCTAGAGAACAGCAGACAGGGAAATTTTGTGGGATCCTTTTCTAGAACTATCAAGAAGAATACTTCCTCCATGCTGGCAATCCCATCGGCCAGAAAATTATAATCGTATGCTCATTATATGTATGTATTGCCAGGAGGTTAAGACAAGCTCTTGCTATATAGCTCAAGTTGACTTTGAACTTGCAATCCCTCTGCCTTCAGCCTCCGAAGTGGTGGGATCACAGGCATGTGTCACCACACCTGACTGACTACCCATTAAAATATTATAAATGAAATAATGGAAATCCCCATAAGGGAGTAACTTACCCTGGCAAGCTTCTCTGGTCGGGAGGAGACGTGAAGCTGAGCAAACAGATCTGTTATCTCCTTGGTAAAATTGTCATCCCCTAAGAACCAAGAGCCACATGAAACATTCAAGAAAGGCTGTCATCAAGAATGCTGTGCTGAGCCGGGTGTGGTGGCGCATGCCTTTAGTCCCAGTACTCAGGAGGCAGAGGCAGGTGGATTTCTGAGTTTGAGGCCAGCCTGGTCTACAGAGTGAGTTCCAGGACAGCCAGGGCTATACAGAGAAACCCTGTCTCAAAAAAACCAACCAAACAAACAAACAAACAAAATGGTGTGCTGGGGGCTAGAGAGATGGCTCAGTGCCCAAGAGCACTGACTGCTCTTCCGAAGGTCCTGTGTCCAAATCCCAGCAACCATATGGTGGCTCACAACCCTTCCTAATGAGATCTGATGCCTTCTTCTGGGGTGTCTGAAGACAGCTACAGTGTACTTACACACAATAAATAAATAAATCTTTAAAAAAAAATGCTGTGCTGTCTAGTTTTAAGTCAACTTAATCCAAGCTGAGTCATCTGAGAGAAAGGCACCTCAACTGAGAAAACGTTTCCATAAGATCAGACTGTAAACAATCAGTGATTGATGAAGAAGGGTCTAGCCAACTGTGGGCAGTACCAACCAATCCCTGGGCTGGTCTTGGGCTCTTTAAGAAATCAGGCCGAGCAAGCCATGAGGAACAAGCCAGTAAGTAGCACTCCTCCACAGCCTCTGCATCAGCTGCTACCTCTACGATTCTTCCCCGTTTGAGTTCTCACCCCAGTTCCCTCAGCACTGAGCTGTTACCTGACAATGTAAGCAAAATAAACCCTTTCCTCCCTTAGTTACTTCCAGTCCTGGTGTTTATTACAGCAACCACTCAGTAGGACACAAAGCATGCAAGCAAATGGGGACCATGACCACAGCAAACTAGGCATCTAAATGAACAATGCCTTCTCTCTTTCTCATCTACATCCTGCCCACTGGCCCCAGCTGAGTGGTACAGAAGATAAGTCTTTTTTTTTTTTTTGGTTTTTCGAGACAGGGTTTCTCTGTGTATCCCTGGCTGTCCTGGCACTCACTTTGTAGACCAGGCTGGCCTCGAACTCAGAAATCCGCCTGCCTCTGCCTCCCGAGTGCTGGGATTAAAGGCGTGCGCCACCACGCCCGGCTGATAAGTCTTAAACCACAAAAATCTCTGAGCATGAATATCTATAAGATTTTTTCTTAACCCTAACTCCATGCTACATGAGAGCAAATTAGTTCCCTTCTATGCCTGCTACTTCCCTAGAAACATCCCCAGAGGAATTCCAGGGGAGCCATCTTGGTTCTTTTCCTTCAACTGTACTTCTGCTCTCTCTTGATAGTTAAGGCGGAGAATAAAAGTGATTTACTGATCCCCAGAGCGATGGGCTTTGGGAAAAGCTGTTCTCACTAATACAGCCTTCACTCACATTAATTCCAGTAAACAACTCCCAGCCACAACCTACCATGAAAGGACACAATATCCAACCTCCATAGTCATTTGGTTTTTCCAACTAAGTGTGACTGGGTGTAAGGGGGAGTCTGCATCAACCTGGGCCACAGGTGCTCCAAGGAGTCCACAAAATAACCAATAGCACAGAGGGAAGAAAAGGAGTCTATGATTACTACACTTAGCAGCTCTACCCTGAGGCATATTTTGGGTTGTTAGTAACAGAACATTATGGTAGTGTATATATTAAACTTATAAGTATTCAAATATAGTATGTCTGAGTGATCAAAAAGCTATTACTATCAAATGTAGTAATGAAAAAAATATCTGGCAAGTTACTGTCCGGTTCTGCTACACAGAACGGACTATACAAACACTGCTCCGGAACAGAAGCAGTGGCTGGGTGTGCGGTCAATGCTGAGTGCTTGTCTAGATGCATGGGTGGAAAGGAAGCATGCTACTGCTGCTTAAGAGTGGGGCGCCGGGGTGAGGGGGCTGTGGGTAGAGGGCTCTGAAATGAAGTCTAGAAAACACAGGGGTCCACAGGAATGAAGACATCCCAAGCTGAGCTCTGCACTGTCTCCTCCTGCTACTCCCAAGTTTCTGTCTTAACAGCATCAGTGACATACAATTAACTACCAAGTCACTGGTGCATTTCCCACCAAAATCAGAGAGACACAGCAGGCAGGAGAGTCTCAGAGGAGAGCTGGGGCGGGGCAGGGCGGGGCGGGGCAGGGCGGGGCAGGGCAGGGGGGCAGGGCAGGACAGGGCAGGGCAGGGCAGGGCAGGGCAGGGCAGGGCAGGGCAGGGCAGGGCAGGGCAGGAGGACTACAACATCACCATGTTTTCAAAGGCTTCGTTCCTAGCAAAGGTAAGAAGGAATATCACAGACTGTTCCATCTGTTCAGAAAACCTGAAGCTCTCAGAACAGTAAAATACATACATACATACATACATACATACATACATACATACATACATACAGATTTCTAATTACTGTGCAGAGCCCAGATGTTGACAAAATTGAAGAAATATGGACAAGTGTTCCATGCACAAATAATCTAAACGAGGTTGACAAATGAATGGGAACTGTTCTACCTTGGCCTGCTTAGGAACAATGGAAGACCCTGCCTCTCACAAAACCAAAACTGTGTTATTGGTTCCCTGTTGAGGCTTTTCAAATGAAGGTTTTTAGCTGTTTACTTAAATTTTCTAAACAGTGACAATGACAGTGAGCACTTGTTAGGCACCTACTATATGCCCAACTATAAATATATTTAACTTACTCCTCATAACACCACCAGAGGAAGTAGAGTATCTGCTAAGCAAGATGAAACAAAGGCTCTGTGATGAGCCTCTTCTAGAGGTCGCACAGCTTTGTGAGAGGCAGGTCTTCATGGAACCCAAATCTAACTTTAAACTGTAACACTTGGGGCACTAAACTAGTGTCTCGGGATCTCCAGACAGCTTTTAGAATGCATATTTAAAACCATTTCTAATCAAGAGCTGAACCTTCACATAAATTGTCATTAGTGAGACATTACAGATGAAGTCAGCTTGACTTCTTGAAACAGAAAACATCCCTGTCTTAAGTAACACCAATACTCTATTTCTGTTTTTCTCTCACCGAAAAAGCCCTCAAACCCTGTGCCAGGGGATCTTTGCTTTGCTCTCATGAATTATTTGGCTTCCCAATCACAGTGGATTAGAAAGGAGAAAAATCAAGTGAGACTGAGAGCTGTCTAAGGCAAACTTGCCACACTCAACAGAAGTAAAAGATAAACACGCAGAAGAACACACAGAACAAGAACACACAGCTCTAAAAGGCAATGGCAGAGGGCTTTTAGCTCACGGCTGGTTGGCATAATTAATCTAGAAATTCTCAAACCATGAAAAGCTGTGGACTCCCAGGAGCTTTTATTTGAAATGCAAGTTATACATATTTAAAATTAAAATTAAATGTCTAAAGCATTATTCATTAAAAATAATAACTGCACTGTAATCAGGATTATTGTATAAGAAAAGAAGGAACAGAAGGCAACAGTAGTAAGCCAGGCTGGAAAGACGGCCTCCTGAGCGAGGCGCTTGCTGCAGGGGTGATGACTTGTGCTCAGATCTGCAGCACTCACACAAGAGCGAGGCATGGCAGCTCATGTCTGGAATGCCAATGCTGGAAGGCAGGGCCAGAAGGACACTGGGAGCTCCCTGGCCGGCCAGCCTAGAAGACTCTAGTGCTCCAGACTCATTGAGAGACCCTGTCTAAGAAACATGAGATGGAAAACAATAGAGGAAGGCACCCAACATCATCCTCTGGCCTCAACAAGGACATGCACATATGGGCACAAACCACCCCCTTACACACACACACACACATACACACACACACACACACACACATGCATGCACAACATGTTAACAACCCCACTACTTGTTAATAAAACAAACTTTTTTTGAAACAGGGCTAATGAACAGAAGATCTCGCCTCCATGCCCAATTTTATGTGATTATGGGGACTGAACCCAGAAATTCATATGTGCAGGCAAGCACTCTACACACTGAACTACACTGCCAACCCCAACAAAATATAGTTTTAAGGAAATATACATCTTCCGAAAAAGGGAATAGTATTGAGAACAATGTCATTGTTTTATATCTTTGTGACATGTCTAATAGCATGCTAGCATAATGAAAGAGATTCTCTTACACAGTTTTACAATTAGACTGTTAAGACAAGATGTTTAAGGTGGACAATATCCAACCATGCATGTACGGATGCATTACTGCAAAGGCAAGATGCATTTTAATGACTTTTCAAATAATAATAATTACCCTTTAATAATCGTGTATGTGTGTGTGTGTTTGAGCACACCAGCCAAAGAGGAAGAAGGGGGAGAAGGGGAGGGGAGGGGAAGGAAAGGGAAGAGAGGAAGAAAAAGGGGGATAGAGACACACATGTGCAGAAGTCAGAAGACACCTTGGGTGTGAGTCCTTGCCCTTCTCTTAATTTAAGATGTGTGTCTTTGTTGCTCACTGCAGCATACTAGTCTAACTGGCTTGCAAGCTTCCGGGAATTCTGTTGTCTCCACTTGCCATCTCCCTGTAAGGGTGCACACTGTGGTGGTTTAAATATGTACGCCCTTCACTACAGACCCGTGTGTTTGAATGCATGGCCCATAGGGAGGCACAATTAGAAGGTGTGTCCTTGTTGGAGAAAGTGTGCCACTGTAGGCAGGCTTTGAGGTCTCCTAGGATCAAGCTATGACCCTTCTGCTGCCTGTGGATCAAGATGTAGAACTCTTGGCTCCTCCCACACCATGTCTGCCTGGATGCTGCCATACTTCCCTCCATGTTGATAATGGACTAAACCTCTGAAACTGTAAGCCAGCCCCAAATAAGTACTTTCTTTTATAAGTATGCCTTGGTCATGGTGCAACACATACCCAGCTTTCACATGAGTTCTGGAGACTCGAACTCAGTCCCTACACTTACACGGCAAGCATTCCAACCACTGAGCCATCTCACTAGACCCTACTGAGTACTACAGAAAAAAACAGCAGACGGTTATTTCTTAAAGGATAGTTGCAATTACCTGTATTACAATGCACCTATATTACAATACACAACACCCATAAATCATATTTCTCAACAATTTTGCAAAACTAAATAGTTTCAACATTTACATTTTCTAAAACATAGAGATGTAGGTTGTAAACACAATAAAGACAAAAGATCACCACCTTCTGGATAACAACTACCTTGCATGCTTCAAGATGGGATCAGGGATTACAGAAGCGGGGAAGGCACAGATGAAGCGTCTAACTGCATACAGAGGCTAGCGGTGATCACCGGGCAAACAGGCAAGAAGGTAACACAATGGCTCTCTATCAGAAACAGTAAGCAGAGACGTGCTGCAGGTTATGCTTACAAAGGGCAGGGTCCTCAGGCCAGGGTGTGAGGAAAGCATAGAGAGCCTGCGACAGAGTGCACAGGGAACGCCCACTGGCTGCAGACCCCTGCATTACCTTGTCTCTCCTCCTCCTCTTCCTCACAGAACTCTGCTAGGGAAAACACTTCTTTGAGCTGCTCTAGCTCAAGTCTAGTTGTCTGTAGTTCTTCTCCACTCAGAGAACTAAGAATAGATTTCACCTAAATGGATATGAGACAATTAAAATTTGTTGGAAAAAAAAAATCTCAAATAGAGAAGAGTCCACAGGTAAAACATGAATTATAAACTAGCCAGTCAGTGTTTCTGGGTAGGGAAGGGGGGCCAGTATCACACTATGTGGCCCAGACTAGTCTTGAACTCTCAAGTCTCCTACCTCAGCATCCTGAGGTCATAGGCTTGTGCTATCATGGCTAACTCCCATTCCTTAAAATTTTAACTCCTGAGCTGGAGAGATGGCTCAGAGTTGAAGAGCACCAGCTGCTCTTCCAGAGGACCTGGGTTCAATTCCTAGTACCCACAGGGCAGCTCACAACTGTCTATAACTCCAGTCCCAGAGGATCTGATAGCCTCCCCAAATATACATGCAAGCAAAACACCAAAGAATAAATCATTAAAAAATAAATTTTAACTCAAGAATCTAATTTCTACAGAAAGGTTGGGAGAATCTGTACTTTCTAATGAGATATTTAAAAACTATTAATGCTTAACAGCAGCTTAGAAATAAAGAGAAATAAAATGGTCTTGAACTGGGCTGGAGAGATGGCTCAGAAGCTAAGAGTGCTTGCTTCTCTTACAGAGGACCTGAGTTCAGATCTCAGCACCCACACCAGGATTCTCACTACCACCTATTACCTCTGGTATCCTCTCCTGGCATCCATGGGTTCCTGCAGCATATGGCATACACACACAAGTAATAAAAAATAAATCCTTAATCAGGTATGATGATGTCCCCTTTAAACCCACCACTCAGGAGGCTGACAGCAGATCTCAGTGAGTTTGAGGCCAGCCTAGTCTACACAGCAAATTCCAGGCCAGTTAGGGATACATAGTGAGGTCCTGTCTCAACATAAAACAAATCTTCACACAAAAAAACAAACAAGCAATAACAACAAAACGTCCTGAGCCAACAATTTGCAAACAGCTAACTGTATGCAAATTGGCAGCTTGTCAGTAAGGTTTCTGGCAGCTAAAGCCAGAGACCTCAGGGAAAGAAAGAAAGAAAGAAAGAAAGAAAGAAAGAAAGAAAGAAAGAAAGAAAGAAAGAAAGAAAGAAAGAAAGAAAGAAAGAAAGAAAGAAAGAAAGAAAGAAAGAAAGAAAGAAAGAAAGAAAGAAAGAAAGAAAGAAAGAAAGAAAGAAAGAAAGAAAGAGAGAGAGAAAGAAAGAAGAGAGAGAAAGAAAGAAGAGAAAGAGAGAGAGAGAGAGAGAGAAAGAGAGGGAGGGAGGCAGGCAGGCAGACAGGCAGACAGACAGGTAATGGAAAATGACAAGTATGTTAAAAGCTCTTCTTTAACCTTGTCCTTTCTGTGTAATTAGGACAATCACCCGTGGTCCTTCCCATCACCTTACTTACACATTGGTTTCTGCTTGCTGTGGAAGGTGCTTCCACACTCCCCCAAAGGCCTCGCCTCCGAGTGCCACAGAAGAGCCTCTGCAGCCTCCCTCTGAGGATGGGAATTACCTTTATCTCACTTTCTCGGGAAAGCATCTCCAGAGCTTCTAGATGTGAAAGGCCTTGAAACTCATCAAAGAGTAGCCCATAATGAGTTTTCTTGTCTGTTTCCATGGTTACTTCATTGGAAGGCCGCTGCTCTTCTTTATCCTTTGCCTCTCGTAAAACCTAAAAAGAGATTGAAGTGTTGTACTGCACCGAGTAATGAGAGCTCAAGAGTGAATTTACAGAGCAGAAGGGAACACAGCTGCTCAGGCTCCACTCAGAGCACGGCCCCTTCCATCCTGGCATCACAGTCCAAATCCAAGAAGCTCGGAGACAGCAGGAACAAGTTATCACAACAAAATCAGATGCTAGACAGTGTAAACAGCATCCAAGACACCAGGTGCTGTTCTGAGGGTGGGGGCGGGGGGAGGTCTAAACATTAATCTAACAATTAATCTAACAGCTCTGACAGGGCTTAGCATCTCTCTGCTGACAGGAGGCTGCTCAAAGGGAAACGGAGGGACAAACAGCTAGAACTCCTCTATGCACTGGGGCTCACTGCCCATCTCACAACCCCTAAGGATCCCAAAGAAAGCAACACTAACAAGGTTTCCAAGTCGACAACAGCAAAAATCAAATCAAAACACAAACAGGAAGAGCATAGGTAAAGGAAACAGAACCTGAGACAGCGTAGAAGTCCGATTCATCAGGCCCTTGGTTCTTTTAAATCCAGGGTCCCCTTCTGCTATGACATCCATTGTCTTCTTCCCAATGAATTCCAAGGCATCCAAGCCCCCACTGATAACGCTCTTGCCCTAGGAAAGCCGAAAAATTCCATTAAAACAGATTTCCACAAAATTCCATTACAACTAATTGACGACACAGGAATGGCTACATAGTGTGGAGCTGCTGATGCAGGCCTGCAGTTCTAGCTACTCGGGAGGCTGAGGGAGGAGAACGTTCAAGTATGGCAAAGGCACATCCAGGAAACTCCAGGCCTGTTTGAGCAAATGGTAAGGTGAAAGGCAGTGGGATGTACTGCTAGTTTAGTGGCAGTGTATTTGTCTGGCATGTGTGAGGCCTTAAACTCAATCCCAGCACCAGGAGGGGAAAAAAGCAGCAGCAGACAACAATACCAAGCACTAGGCAGCCTGAAGAGCGGCTGATGCAAGCACACACAGCTCACCCAAATGCACACAGATAGAACCATTCGGGAAACCTGAGAGTCAGTACCTGCTACAGCTGCCTTACCCAGAATCTTAATTAGAGTTTCCATTGCTGTAAGGAGACACCTCATATAAAGGACAACATTTAATTGGGGCTGGCTTATAGGTTCTGAGGTTCCTTCCATTATCATCAAGGTAGGAATCATGGCAACATCCAGAAAGGCATGGCACTAGAGAAGGAGCTGAGAGTTTTACATCTCAATCAGAAGGCAACCAGGAGAAGACTGTCTCCCATATGGCTAGAAGGGTCTCAAAGACCCTCCTACAGTGACACACTTCCTCCAACAGGGTCACAGCTACTCCAACAAGGCCACACCTCCTAACAGTGCTACTCCCTGGGCCAATACATACTCAAGGGAAACGCACACAAGATAGACTAGAGGACATGTACAAGAGTGTGCAATGCAACACTCTGTAACAGCTTACACTGGAAACTGGCTTGGTATTTACTAACTGTGGGATCAATAAAGTGTGACCAAGTCACACTATGAATATAGCAAAGCTGCAACATGGATGTATTCAGACACAGTATGTGGAAGACTAGATGTACATCTATTGCTTCATTTATACATAGCAGAAGAGCAAGTCAAAACTAAGTCATGATAGTGCAAGTCCCAACGGTGGCTATCTGAGCTGGGGAAAGACAACATGCCCCAACATGGGAAAGCAATGGACTGACAGGTTTCTTATTATGGTTGAAAATTACAATGTCATGAAAATTCATCTAAACATATGTGATGTCATATTCTTCTATATTGCATGCCATATTCCAAAAAGTTAAAGATCCTGTCTCAAACAAAAAAAAAGTTTAAAGTAAAAAAAAAAAACTAAAAATACTAGCCACCTTCCCTTATGTAGGAAAGACATTAAGAGCCCTATCATTTTTCAAACATTTTCATCATCTAGAGTTTGCAATGGACAAAGCAAAGTTTCCCTTTGTTCATCAAAAAAAAAAAAAATCACATTTCCCTTATGCATAAAAGATGAAGTTACAAGAGAAATTACTTTCTAAAGATTTATTTATTTTACGTATCTGAGTGTTCTGTTTTCATGATCACAAGAAGGGGAAATCAGATCTCATTACAGATGGTTGTAAGCCATCATATGGTTGCTGGGAATTAAACTCAGGACTTTTGGAAGAGTAGCCAGTGCTCTTAACTGCTGTGTCATCTCTCCAGCCCCAAGAAATAATTCTGTAAAGCAGAAATACTTCCTAAGGACACAAAGCCAAGACCTGCCAGTCCCTAAGACAATCTGTTGCTTTGCAGCTTATACTCCACTTGTCTGGCTCAAACACACAGCCCATCATGACAGCACAGGCCCCTGCACTTTTTCTCACCGTGCTCTGCACAGCTGTAGAGATGGTCGAGAGCATCCCGAATGGTGCAGCCACTAGTAAGCTTCCATTCTCACCAGCATTTTTTTCTCCTGAAACAGAGAAGGTACAGAAACGTGAAAGAAAGGATCATTCATTGCTTTAACAACAAATATGTGTTTTTTTAGAAACTAGACACTGGAACTGGAGAGATGGCTCAGCGGTTTAGAACACTGATTGTTCTTCCAGAGGTCCTGAGTTCAATTCCCAGCAACCACATGATGGCTCACAACCACTGTAATGGGATCTGATGCCCTCTTCCAGTGTGTCTGAATATAGAGACTGTGTACTCACATACATAAAATAAAATTAAAAAAAAAATTAGGTACTGTTTCTGCACCCAAGACCTCAGGTCATTATGTTTTTATTTTAAAACATTTGTTATATTACAAAGAAAGATAAGGTAGGCAGTTTTTTTTTTCATTCACTTCATTTCAATAATAAAATCAAGTCTTGAACAAACAAAGACTGATATAAAATCAGACTATAAACTGAATGATCTCATAGACACAAACTTCTAGGTAAGGGAAAACAGGCAAATGACTAAGCAAGGATAAAAGTTTCATGAACCTTTTTGGTCAATAAAATATTTTTATATTCCCATTAGACCCAGGGAAGTACGTATCACGGTGTCCTATTGATTACACAGCATAAATGTAACTACCCCGCCAAATATCCAATTATAAAACTGCACAGCTAAAAGCAAACTCCAATTCACTTTGTCCTCGAAAATGATGCTTGTTAGCTGTCATCAAAGAGACCTTCACTACAAAGGTATCCATGTCTCAAAAGCAATCTCTTCCCGTTTATTAACTTTAAAAACCCTGAGGGAGGTCACCTTTGGGGCAAAAGGGGTGTAATCATGTGTTCATGTGTGTGCAGTACACATGTATGTCATGTATGTGTATGTATGTGGAAGCCTGAGGTTAACCCTGAATGTTCTTTAGGAAAGCCTCTTTTCTGAAGGTCTCTCGCTGGGAACTGATTAAGCTGGGCGAGGTGGCTATCAAGCTCCACACAGCTTCCTCTCTCTGCCTTTCCAACAGTAGTAGTACAGCTCTTTTTGCATGGGTTCTGGGGGTCAGGGCCTCATGCTATAGCACACAGTTCAGACTGTGCTACCACATCATCTGAGTGCCCAGTCTGAAATAATCTCTTAGAGGCTTCTGTTTCTGGTGACAATGTTCTAACTGCTCTTGGACTTGCCTTCCTACTATAACAGCTATAAAACTGGACAAGAAGTAAGAAATGATTTTCAGAGTCAGACAAGGAGATTTTGGTCCAACAGAAAAGAGAAACAAAATGACTACTGTGACTGAATTGGCTTGCTATTCAGAAGATTCTTCTAACTACAGGGAGGGAAAGGCAGAGATGAGAGACAGCAGGAGCTGAGAGGACTCTGTAACACAAAAGAAATAGAGTCATCCCTGGATTCTAAGCTTCTTCAGAAACACATGATCCTGAGTGCCTCGCTATGAACACTACACTGCTCAGCGTTCAGTATATAGGCACAAGGAGACTCCACAAGGCTGGGGAAAGAAACTGCCGGGGAGCAGTAAGCTAAATAATCCCCAGCACTCACACTAGGCTAAGACACCTCACTTACAACCCATCAAGCAGTCATTAAGCACTTGGGAAATAGATGGAGCCTACAAAAGAGCCAAGCCTTAAACAAACCCTACAAGTAAGCAAGCCTAAGCAAGACTCGGACTAAGCAAGCACACTAACATTTTTGGTTTTGTTTTGAGATAGGTCTCAGGTTCTCTAATCTCCTGCCTATACTTCCTGACTGCTGAAATAACTGCTGTGTGCCACTATACCCAGCTTAGAAACATTAAAAGATTCATTTAAGCCACACACACCATAACTACCTGCAAATATAAGGAAAGCAAAGATGAACATGGTCCTTTAAAGAAACACAGATCACTAAAAGATGACCAAAGCAGCCTGGTGGTGGTGGCACACACCTTTAATCCCAGCACTCAGGAGGCAAAGACAGGCAGACTCTGAGTTAGAGGCCAGCCTGGTTGGAAAGGACTTCTTATCAAAATGTAGTCTACTCTAATTTGGCAAAGTTCTATCATTCTTACTGAACTACAATCTAAGCCCATGGACATCCACTGGGTAGAATTACTGTCACCCCTTTAGCCTGGGCCACACTCTCCATTCTCATCTTCAAAGACAGAAAAAGAACCAGCAGCCAGACACACACCCTTCTGTCCTCACATTTTCATACCCAATCTAACACTTTCACTTGGAAGACGTTAACTCTATAGCTATCCCACCAAGGAGCTCACCATGGAGGACTTTAGTCTTTCAATGCATGTCTTAGCCCATGGACCTCAGTAGCAGATTGTCCTCCAGTGCTATGAAGATGACACAGCTTCCATCTAATGCTACTTCTAACTCCCAAACCCACTCTTCTCTTACTTCTAGACACTACAGCATCAGCATAAGACCCCACGTTTTTTAGATGTATTTTTATTTATGTGTATGTGTGAGTCTGTGTGAGTAGAAGCTATGTGTGTGCAGGTGCCCCTGAAGTCCAGAAGGGATCAGATCCCCTGGAGCTGAAATTATAGCCGAGCTGCCTAACACAAGTACTGGAAACCAAACTTCAGTCCTCAGGAGATATAGGAAGAACTCTTGGGGTTGAGTCATCTCTCCAGCCCCAAGACCCATTCTTAACCAATGCCATTTGAGAATTATGCTAGGAACTGCTGAAAGAAGACATTGACTCTCTTCAAAGGAAGAGAGATGGTAGGGGAAGGTCACGTCCTCTCTACTCCACTCCTGACTTGGAGCACGTTCAGTTACAGTTACTTGATGACCCTTAGGAAAGCCAGTGTGAGCTCTGGGCTATGATGCAGCACTCGAAGGACTAAGGCAAAAGGACTGTGTGACTTCAAAGCCATCCAGGGTAAGAATGCAAGAGGAAAGGGGGTGGAGAGAGAAAATAGGGAAGAAGAAAGGGGGAAGAGGAGAGAGAGAAGAGGAGGCAGATGGGAAGAGGAGGGCAGGAGAGGAGGGTGCCAACATGAACAGTGCCTCAAATTCACACACGCAGAAGCCTGTGCAGCCATGGTCGTGTAAAGTGAGCTCGTCTCCTGGCTGTATCTAAACTGCAGTCACGTAACCTAACTTTATGACAATCTGATTCTTACTCCAAGGAACACACAAATGGGAACAACTGGAGCCAGCTAGTCTCCGTGGTCACGTATGCCAGAGCTCTATCAAGGTGGAGCTGGAGGAGACCAAAACGGAGCCAGTTAGCTTCAAAGGAAAATGATAGAAATAAGCAAAGAAAACAACAGTGAGAAACAGTAAGGCCTCCAAGGGATAGAAGAAGTAAGCCTGGCCTTAAAACTCTGCTGGTCCCTACTGATAACTGTGTCCTTTTGAGTTTGAGTGACTGTAGGTTTCCCTTTGATCCAGACAAACCAGAATAGAACTTCGTCTTCATACAGGAACCCAAGTGAAAACAAACCAGTTAGCGCACTACAATCATTCTGTCTTGCCACAGCGCTCAAACTGAGCTAACCATACTGACAGGAAACCTAACTATGACAAGCAAAGCGGCGAGCTCTTCTCACATGGCGTGCTTACAGCCTCACTGCTGAGTGTTCACCTCATCCATGCAAAAGTGCAATGAAGAGACACATGAACGGCTCTGGGAGACACAGCTGGAGCTCCTGACTCCAGACCCCCTTCCTCACAGTCTCAAGATGTCCTACGGGTCAGGGACTGAATGAGTATTATCTTAAGTGCTACTGCTGAAAGTGAACTTAACTGTCAGTTTCAACTGAAACCCCAAGCACATATACTGACCTGCTGCTTGCTTGACTTCAGCTGAAATTTCAGTGGGGCTAGGAATCCCAAGAGAAGTCTCTGCCTTCTCAATGACATTTGAAATACCTTGTCCTGATGAGAAAAACAATTAACATTCACGTGCTGTGTGTTGTTACTAAAACAGAAGAAAATAATAATAATAATAATAATAATATCTGCTTATTTCTAAAATCATGATCATAAGACACATTGTTTTAATGATATACACATCCTTGTCATTATCTCCTTACCAGGAAACAAAAACAAAACAAAACTCCCACTGACTTATCACTAAAAAGTAGGCTTAGATGAATCCCTAGACTTCAACTTCCTAATAGAGCATGACATGAGCCCCAGTGCGCACAAAATATAAGAAAACGATCAAGCATCTTACCTACTGTAGCTACCGTAGCTGAGGCTGAGGAGAGCAGAGACTTGCCCCAACTGCCCCAATAACCCCACCCAGTCTGAGGTACATCTTTAGAAGCAGTCTCCTGTTGGTTTCCAGTGAGAGAAGAAACAAGACAAAAGAAAACAGAAAGTTAGAGGAGACTCAGAAGTGCCCAGATAAGGTATCTAACCATTAGAGAAGCATAGGTCGGCAAATCTATGACTTGGGGAAATCCTGCTGGACTGACAGATTTATATATTTATGCCAGCAGCGTATAAATACCCTGCAGCAAATGCAATTCCTGATAAAGGCATTGCTGCATCAGAAAGCTGACAGTTTATGGCTATAAAAAGAAGGAAATGCCACTGTAAATTAGTACTGATCCCACACCCTTTTTAAGACTTGTATTTTTAAATCCCCAAATTTTAATAGATATGCTACTTTGGCTACAGCCAGTGAAACCTGAGCAGGAAGAGCAGAAGCCTCAAGGTCACTGGAAGGTTTGGTCTCTGGTCTTTTCCGGGTGGACACTACAGGCTGAGATTTATCCTCTGGCTTCTCCACTGGCTCACAGTTCTCATCTTTAAGGGTCGAAGCTACTCCGGTTACCACTGGAGACTCTGGAGGATCCTTATCTGACATGACTACAACATCGCCTGCTAAAACAAAAGCCCAACAAGAATCTACTGATGCCACTTTCTTTAGTATAAACTATTTGCTTAATGTTTTTGAGACTTTCAGATTCATATACTACTGCAACAATACAAACAGATTCGATATACCTCCAGCCACCTCCCCCACCAGAAGCTGACATTGTTACAATTCACCAGTGTCCTTCCAATTTTACAGTTTTTAAATGTGCCTTTACGTGTACATTAGTTACATAAAATGCTACCCCATTTACAGCCGTCCATTGGTATCTGCAGGGAATTGGCTGCAAGAACGCTGCAGGCAACAAAATCTCAGTGGTCACATCCCTTCTACAAAACAGACAGCATGTGCAGATCACAGAGTGCATCCTCAGTTTCATGACCTCTACTTCGTTTGTAATGTCTAACACCATACATGATGCTTTGCAATCGACCTTAAACTCTCTTGGGAACAATGACAAGTCTGCACAGGTTTAGCACAGATGAAACTTTTTCCAACTGTTCTCTAGTTATGATTAGTTAAATCTACAAATGCTGAATCCCAAACACAGAGGGTCAACTACTTAACTCTACTGAGCATCAGTACAGGTAAGGCACAGTTCAATCCTAAGGATACCTGGACCATCCTTTCTGTAGCCAGACTCTTCCCACATTTCTTTCAACCTACAGCAACCAACTACTGATCTGTTCTCGGACACTGACATTTTGAAGTCATATATACATTGAGGTACACAGATTATCTTTGGAGTGACTTTTTTCACTCAGCCTAAGTCCCTCCATTCTACTATGGTTGCATCAGAAGTCTCTTTCAATTTCTCAGTAACATCATTGTGAAGGGAGGGAGAGAGAGGGATGGATGGATGGATGGATGGATGGATACATACATACATACATATATACATCACAATATATTTGCCCATTCAAGGTAATCTGCAGTTTCCAACACGAGGCTGTCATACAATTAAAACAAAGTTCACGTACAGGTATTTATGTGAACATAAGCTTTTCTCTGGAATAAATAATGAAGACTACATTAATAATATGGGTCATAGTAAATCCATGCTTATTTTTAGATATAACTGTCATCTTTTCCAGAGTAGTACAAATAACCAAAACTTTCTGCATTCTGATGAGGTTTCCCCGCTACTTTGAGCCATTTTTGTAAGTGATGTGGTGGTAGCGCACTGTGGCTTCTGTTTCATTTCCTCAAGACTAAAGACACTTGACATCTTTTCAAGTGCTTATTTGCCATCTGAATATTTTCTTCTAAGAAACATCTAGTTGCCCATCTTTTTTTCATTGTCTTACTTCGTCTTTTGAGACAGGATTTCCCTCTTTGCTGACTACCTTATGGCAATCCTCCTGCCTCAGGCTTCCAAGTGCTGGAATTACAGACATGAGTCACCACGCCTATCTTTTTATTATTTTCATGGGGTCATGTAATGAAAAGTTTTCATTTTGATGAAACCAGTTTATCAATCTTTTCTTTCACTAGACTATCCTTCAAAAAACTCTATCATTAAACATCCATTCTGACTTTAATTGTTCCAGACATTGTCTAAACTATGTCAGATCAGCTTTCAATTTTTTAATATTCTTTACAAATATTCCTAATACTGTTTTGATAGTTAGGTCAAATGTAACCAAAGCCTAATTGAATTCCACTTTTTATTTCATTTACTCTGCCGTGTGTAGATCAAATCCAGGACCTCATTCATGATAAGCAAGAGCTCTACCACCTAAATACATCCACTGGTCCCTCAGGTCAGCTGTGGAATAGCAATGTTATCCAATGCAATCCCTTCCAAGAATACAGCTCTTCGGCAATTAAAGCCAACGTGTCACTGGTACTCCCACTAAGAGAAATGCTAGTTTCCAGAATAACCAATTACCACCAATGAACATACACACACATACAACATACACACCAGGTATGCTGACAAACATTTTATTCAGGCATGCACTAAGAGCAAGATAAATCCAATGCTTCTAATGCACTAAAAAAATTAACAAAAAAGGCAGATGGGTTATAGCACAATAATTGAAGAACATACAAAAAATACTTAGTGGCGTTTTGCCTTCAATCCCAGCACTTAGGACGGAGGCAAAGGCAGACCTCTGAGATTTCAAGGCCAGCCTGGTCTACAAAGTAGGTCTTAGGACAGAGATAGCTACATAGTGAGGCACTGTCTCAAAACACACACACACACACACACACCAAAACTTAAAGAATAGAGAAGACAGTCTAAGCATCAGAGAATGATTCATAAAGTGTACCTAGAGCAGTGATCACAAACTGGAAGTCTGTTAGCTAACTACAACTTACAGGGGTTTTTAATTAGTCCACACTGTTTAAACCTTTTTTTTAATTAGTTGCTAACATTTAAAGTCTCATCTTCCATAGAAACAAAATGACATTTCTAGGTCCCCTTGTAAAAGATAATGCAACAGGGACACTTAAGTAGGTAAGACCTATCTGGTGCCAAATGGCTGCTGAATCCTTTCGCATTTGAACAGCATTCTCTCATACTCTAGTATCTCCAAATTTATAGTATTCTTTTATAGTAATCCAATTAGACCATGCATGCATCTGTGTTTGTAATGTCTACCTTAAATATGCTTAAGATTTTAACGAATGAAAATGCCAATGAGATAAAGAAAAGTTCAGGCTTATGACAGTCAATCTCAGTTGCCAAACTGATATGCCTAGAACCACCAGAGAGTCCTCTGGGCACATCTGTGGAGACTGTCCTGCTGAGGTTAACAGACTCGGGAAGACCCATCTACTGTGGGTGGCACAATGACAAAGGCTGGGATCCTGGAAGGTGTCAAAAGGAGAAGCCAGCTGATGGCAAGCATTCCCTGCTCTCGGCTTCTAGACTGTGGGTGCAAAGTGACCAGTTTCCTACGTGACCTTCCTGCCACTGGACAAGCGAACTGTGACTCAGAATAAGATCGCCTTCCTTGTTTCTGTCTGGGTATCTTATCACAGCAACAGGAAGGTAAACAAACAAAGGGTATGGAGACAGCACAGAAGAAAGGTCAGGGAGCCATGATATAATCCCCTAGAGTCATGTCTCTATTAGGGAAGAAGCAAGGGTGACAGGCTAGAAAGGTAGACCAAGAATATGCTGCCTAGTGTTCTCCCTCCTCTCCTCTTCTTTTTCTGCTGCCATCTTGTCTCTCCCTCCCAATAAAACCTCTTCCACGTGAAAAAAAAAAAAAAAAAAGGTGTTGCCTAGACTCTATGGGTACACGATATGCATATATTAAACTGTCCCAAAAACTCATAGAAAAAAAAAATTCCATACACAAGTACCAATTGCCATGCAAACTAACTCAGAAAAATAGAAAAATAACTCGTTTAACTTATTCATGGCAAGAACCTTTTGCATATGGACCCAGTTCTGGAGACAGAGAAGATATGTAAGGCAATTTCTGCCCCTGTCAGTCCAAAGGCTGATCTAACAAAAAGACACCGACATGCTTGCCCAAAGTTCAGAAGGTGTTCTTGCAGCTGTATAGACACTGTTTTAGAGCTACCTTTTTCTTCTTTCTCCGAGTTACAACATATAATATATAGTCTCTCGATTTGCTCTATGTAAGCAAATAGAACGCACATATTGCATACGTTCATTTAAATTTTATGAAACTAGAACATTCCGATTAGTAAACTCCAGCTGTCCCTATTATTTCACTTGCACAATAGAGATTTTAATAAGCATCGAGGACGTGCCAAGAGTTTAGGCTGAGTCAGGAGACAAGATTCGTGAGTGGTGATGTCCCTCTCCACCGTTCCTATAAGTAAGATTAAACACATACCAGACATACGGAATTGTACTATTTAATGTTTTCCGGGTATGGTTTTTCCTGATTGGAGGAGAACAATCCAGGTGACTGGAGAAGTCAAACAAGGCGCCTCACAGTCGAGACACAAATATGCCCAGAGCACACGCGTGACCATCGCCTTTACCCGGAGGCGGCGTGGCTGGCGTGGCTGACTAGCTGGAAGCCGAGCCTGGGGTCAGCGCTGCCGCCGGTCCGTGCGACAGGGAGCCCCAGCTGCAGGCTGCGGCGACTCCCCAGCTAACGTGGCGGGTCTCTCGTCTCCGCACGTCCGCACGCAGGTCCCACCCCCAGGCCTCAGGTAAACAAGCTCTCCAGCCCTTCGGCCGGCAAGCCCACCAAACATGGCTGGAAGCGTTGCAGCCCCTCAACCCGTGACCCCGAGACCCCCCAGCCTTCGCCGCCCTCACCCGGAAGCCCCACAACCCCGACACCGCCCCTCACCGCGGCCACCGCCGCTCGCTCGCCGATCCGACCCGACCGTCGCGGAAGTACTCCTGACCTCAGCGCGGAGGCGGGGTCGCCGTCGAGGAGTACTTCCGGGTCAAGCATCCTCTAGGGCGGAAGGCGCTGACTGCAGAGAGGTGAGTGAATCCGCTGCTCCGGTGGCTTCCTGAGAGGTAAAGGATGCTTGAAGCTGGACACGGGGGATGCCAGGATGTCCGCCCTCCGTGAAGGCTGGGTGTGGGTGTCGGGGTTCCGCCATGAGGTATTTCCAGAATACTCGAGGGCCAGCGACGATCCGGGACACAAACTGGGAATTCAGGGCGGGCCCTGCTCTCAGCTCACTGCAAAGGTGGTGAGGAAGGGAGACCACCACCATCAAAACAACGGAATCTGAGGGGGTAGTTAAGTGCTTTCGTCCAAGTTTAAATGCGGTGATGGAACGGAACTGAGTGAGGAAGTGAGAAGGGGGAAGCCTGCCTGTAGGGAGGAGGAGTAGAGGTTTTGAATAAATAGTAAAGGGAGACGGGGGGGGGGGGGGGGGGCGGAGAACTTGGGCACTGGGTCTTTGTGAGGTCGGTGACCAGGCGTTTGACTTAAAATTTGGAACTCGATGGGAAGTAATTGATAGTTTCTAAGCAGGAGAGTGATATGCTTTTGATTTGTAATTTTAGATGTGCAGTGCATCGCTTCATTTGTCCCTGGGCAGTTTATCCAAGAAGACATTAAGCAAAATTGTGTTAAAATATGGGGTGGGGGGGGCACCTGAAACCCTAAAGACTTGCTTTCGAGTGTCTCGCTGTTGTGTTGTGTTGGTGTATAGCTAAGTGGGAGTGCGTTTGCCTGTCATGTGCAAGACCCTGGGTTTGATCCTGAGCACAAAAAAAAAAAAAAAAAAAAAAAAAAAAAAAAAGGAACAGATTCCCCTCCTCTGTTCAATCCCTTACATCAGTGTTCAGATGTAACTGCCACTTCCTAAAACCCTTCAAATGTTTGACTTTACTTTCAATAGTAATTCTTTACATTTCCGTATGCTGATATTCTCTACGACCTTACTAAATGCCTGTTCCTTTGAAGATTTGCAAGTTCAAGGCTAGCCTTGGCTACATTGTGAACTCTAGGCCAGCCAGAGCTAAGTAACCACATCCTGTCACAAACAAAAACGTCTGGTCCAACAAATAAACCAGAAAAAAGATTTCTTCTGGTTTTCTTTTGTAAAGGAAAAATGTATAGGAATGTATCTTGGGCCACTAGTAACTGTCTTGTCTTTTACATGTTGCCATTAGTATTATAGTGACAATTCTGAAAAATTTTGGTCTTAGAGTCCATTGCACTTAAACTTACCAAGAATTTTGAAGAGTTTTGTTTAAATAGATTACTACTGCCAGTACATTCCATTTAAGAAATCAAAACTACTCTCAAAAAAAGAAGTAGCTTTAAAATGGTAAGTCACTAAATGATAACTGACATTTCTATAAAGATTATTTTCCAGGTGAAGTACTGGCACAGGTCTGTGATCCCAGCATTTAGCAGATGGAGGTACAGGCAGGAGGGGAGCTCAAGTTTACCTTGGAGTGCAAATTCGAGGCCAGCCTGGACTACATGAGACCTTTCTCAGAAACACAGTTTCTCTAATTTCTCATGGGAAGCTGTTACTGGGGAAAGGAAATGATAAGCAAAAGGAACAACTAGAACCAGAATGTGAGGTTGAAGACAGTTTAGAGACAGTAGAGAGTAAGACACACGTAACTGAAGCTTTGTGTGGGGACTGGAAACATTGTATGATTCTAGGCAAAGAAGGGGATGATAATGGAATCAGCATCCAGATATGGAAACTAAGCGGCCTCGAGCACATCAGAGCAAGTGATAAAGGTGCAACTTAAGACCATACCAAATTACAAACTATTTCAGGCAGTTTGTGCACGTGTGCACTGTTCCTACATATTGAACTCCCAGAGTGTTACAACTGCTATCTGAAGTTTTAAGCTTATCTCCTAAATAGTGAGAAGTCTCCTAATAGATTTTGTTTTTCTTTGAAAGACAGTATTTGGATATATCACAAGCGGTTAGATTGGATTTAAATAAGTGTGGTACCCAGATGGGGTAAAAGGACTGTGATCTAGGCAGATACAGTAGGACCTAACTGGAAAGTATCTTAAAAAGTGTAATAATGACAATAGCATGTATTTGTAATGTACCTACATCCATGCATGCTTCCAGACATTCCAGGATTGTTACCGTTACTAACCCCATTCAGTAGATGTGAAAACAAAGGCTTTTCCAGACTGGGCTTCACTCAGAACAAGGACCAGGTACGTGTAACTCCAGAGCCCATTCTTCTGACCACTAAATTATATAATCCTATAATTTTGGCGTTACAAAACTGGAAGGCTTCAGTGGATTCCCTCTAAGCTGTGTATGGGGTTACCGTGATGGGCTTTATCTACTGAGTTAAAGATACAGTGGCAACTTCCTTAATTTCAGACTACAGAGGAAAGAAAATGAGGTGGGAAGGTCCTGAATCTAAGCCCGTTTCTCAGACATCCTGCCACCCGCTTCCAGTCACTGCTGTGCCAAAAAAGGATACAAGTCAGATACTGGCATTTAGACAAAGCTCTAAAAAGGATGGTTTCTTAGGAGTTTATTTCTGGGAAGAGGCACCATAACCAAAGCATAAAGGACAACATTTAATTGGCTCTGGCTTAGTTTCAGAAATTCAGTCCATTATGGCGGGAAGCGTGGCAGCATACAGGCAGACATGGTGCTGGAGGAGCTAAGAGTTCTACAGCTAAACAGGAGACTGGAATTCCACACTGGGTGGGGCTTGAGCATAGGAGACCTCAAAGCCCACCCCTCCAGTGACACACTTCCTCCAACAAGGCCACACCTCCCAATAGATCCATTCCCTATAGGCCAACTACTCAAACACATGAATCTGTGGGAGCCAAACCTGTTCAAACTACCATTGATGGATACAGAAAATGTTTTTTGTTGTGCCAGAAAATATGTTGACATTTGAGCTGAAATCGTCCATATGTCTGGGGGTAGCGTGATAGGCTTCGGGAAATGACTGGAAATATAAACTAGAAACTTCTAAGTAAATGGCCTTCAAAATGATGACCTCTGTTTGAATAATAGTAACTTTAAATAAGTGCATTTAGTGTGTGTGTATGGGAACAGGCAGCATGTGTGCCATGGTGCGTGTGTGGAGATCAGAGGACAGGCGTGGTATTGGAATTGCCAAATTTAAAAGGGGGTCACACTTCTAACATTCATGAATCCCCATTTTTTGAATACTCCCCTTTTACCTTTATGTGGATCCCACGATGGAACTCGGGTCTCCAGGCTTGTTCAGCAGTGCCTTTACCCCTTGGACCATCTCTTTGGACCTAGAACTAACTTTGCAATATCACAGATCCCCATGGCAACACTAGCGGCAAGCCGCACAACTTGTGTTTGCTCTTTGCAGTGGATGGTGGGGACACGCAAGCTGTTCTCCATTTGCTTTCTTCCTTGCCACCTTGGAATGCCACTTTGTCAACTGTGTGGCAGTTTGTATGGGAACCTCCAGTTTGCAAGTGTGACTAAAGGCAGAGCAGAGCCGAGGCACTGTAAATGCAACAAGGAGCAGTTAATGCTGGGAATAAGACATTAGTATCCTGCTGTAATTGGAGTGAAAAACATTGCCATCTGCGCGCCAGTGTCCTCCCCCTTGACTTTAACCAGAATGATTTCTGCAAACGGCAGTTTCCACAGCCAACTAAATGCTGTGCCATGGGAACGGAAGGCAGCCATATTGCTTCCTTATTTGCTTCTGTTGAGAATTGGAGCCGAATGGAAATATTTCTTCACTCAAAGTTGGCAGGAACAGCAGCCAAGCAGTCTGCTAGGGATGGCGGCAAAGGCTCTTCTCTTCCTGACTTTTAAAATAATAGTATTCAGGATGGTTTTCTGGGGTAAAATCATCTACTTTTCTGCTTATTCATGATCCTAACAAGTCAGCTGCTACACTGACAATAACAGGCATGTTATTGGAAGTGCCAAATTTAAAAGTGGGTCACACCCCTAACATTCATGAATCCCCGTTTTCTTGAATTCACAGCACAGCCGCACCTCCCTCCAGCACTGCTCCTGCCATCTTGTGTGTATGTGCTTAGCTGTTTCTGCCCCCAGCTTCTAAACTAGTTTGTAAATTTCTGTGCATGGGGGACGGTCTGACTCACCTGAGCAGCAGCGGCAACACTGGCTGCTTCCCCTTCCGTGGGATAGGTTCCAGGTTTAACTGATGATGTAAAGTCAGTCTTTGAGTTGAGCAGTGGCAGTTGCTGACCTCCATCGTCACTGCTTTGGGAAAGGGAATGGTCACGTTAAAGTCTAGGTTGCAGGTAGCAGAGACCACTAACGCTAACTTAAGGTTTCATATGAGGAATACACCTGAACCCATATGAGGGATCTGAGTCCTCACTCTCCCGCTGTCACCTTGGACTTGTCTCTGTTGTCTCTAACCGCTCAACATCTGTTACCTGCAGGTGGGTTCTATTTCATGGCTGATTCCAGAAGGCCTTTGTGGTCATATGCCTGTGATGGGTCTAAACTGGCTGGTGCTGAGTGGACACTCAAGGCTGTTGTTATGAAGTCAGGTCAGGCTGCTGTGCTCTCTTTGACATGGGATCAGCTTCGGGGTGACTGTGGTGTTTCTCTAGACCCTGTTATGAAGGTGTTCGTGAACCACTAGTGAGCAAGTGACTGTGTTTATATAGAACAAAGACTAGTTGTGGGTCATAGGGTACTTTGCTCAGAACATCCCATAGAGCAGTGCCTAATGTTTGGACGCTTTAATACAGTTCTGCATGTTGTGGTGACCCCCACCACCACCATTAATCTATTTTTGTTGCTACTTCATAACTGTAATTTTGCCACTGTTATAAACTCTAAATATTTGGATATACAGGGTATCTGATATGCACGTCCTGTGAAAGGAACATTTAACCAGCTGGTTGAGAACCACTGCCAAAGTATAAAGGGAATAGTTGGAGACGCGTGATAACAAGGGTCACCTGGTGACTGCAGCTATGGTTATCTTAGTCTTACAAGGCTTATTAATCTTCTTTCTCCAACCTGACCATTTTCCTCATTTGCTTCCTTGTTTGGAAGATGAGCTTTAATGATTTGTGGTTTTAATTGTGAATAAAACCAAATAAAGAGCCAGAAGGTGGTGGCCTATGCCTTTAATTCCAGTGCTCAGGAAACAGAGGCAGGTGGATATCTGAGTTCAAGGCCGGCCTGCTCTACAGAGTGAGTTCCAGGACAGCCAGGGCTACACAAAGAAACCCTGTCTTGAAGAAAGCAAACTAACATACAAAAAAGTAAAGATATTTATTTCTTTAAGAAAAAAAAAGTCATTGGTACCAAAAACATGAGTTCTGTAAGAGCCAAAGCAGCATGTGTGAGCCTCTTTCTCCACCACCTCTTCCATCTTCTCATGGCACTCTCTTCTCTCCATCCCTCTTGTCCTGACTCTTAGCTTTCCATTGGAGCTAGGCTGAACCAAACTGTCTAAACACCCTGGATGCTCACTCTTCTTAAATGGCCCTAAACTATAAATATCTCCATTCTAAATCCATTCTAAAACAAAGGTTTCAGTTAGCTTACTTAGCCAGGAGATTAACCCAAGCAGAGGCAGGGCTTGAAAAGGGATAAGGGGATTATAAGGAAGCGTGTCTGCCACAAATTCAGGGCACAGGTGATTTGACATTTTGATTGATGTTACTCAAAAATAGTGATTTGTGTTTAGACTAAGAAAAGTGATGTTTTGAATTAAAAATTGAAATTGCAGTGGTGCCTCCCCACCCCAGAATATGGTGTTCCGAGTTAAGGTGCTGAGTGGTGTAACTGTCAAATGGTGTACATGTAAGAACCATTCTAAAGAACCATCAGCAATAATAACTAGAGTGCATGTAGTGAGTGCTGTTGCAAGACTGGTTTACATGGATTATCTCTAGGTGCCACTGTCCTGTAAGAATAGGTACTGTTGTTTGTCCTACTTTAAAGATGAGGGGGACAAGGCACAAACTTTAAGTCCTTAGTAAAAACTACAGGGCTGGTTAGAATCCAGGAAGCAGGCTCAGTCAAGTCTGCACTCTGAACCTCTGCCACCCTGGCTTTATCAGATTGCAGGCATTCAGTTGTACCAGTACAGAGGAAGCCAGGACCAGAATGGAATGTGACAGATCAGCTCTGTAGTAGGAAGTGTTCCAGCAGTCTAGAGCACCATTAGCAGGACTGTCAGAGAGAAGAGGAACTATGTTGGTTCTGCCAGATGTCAGCTCTGGGACCCTTGCCTCAGAATTACCCAGGATGCTAATCTAAGCCCACATCAGATCTGTTGTTTGTTTGTCTAAAGATTTATTTATGATATATATATATATATATATATATATATATATGAGTATACTGTCACTGTCTTCAGACACATCAGAAGAGGGCATTATATCCCATTACAGGTGGTTGTGAGCCACCGTGTGGTAGCTGGGAACTGAACTCAGAACCTCTGGAAGAGCAGTCAGTGCTCTTAACCACTGAGCCATCTCTCCAGCCCCTAGATCTGTATTTTTAAAAGCTCTCTAGACAATGTTAATATTTAGATGAGTTTGAATTCCTGAATTTTGGTGATTTGGGGGGCGGGGGGCGACTCGACCTTTTCCCTTTAATACCTGGTAATGAGAGGGTTGCAAGTCTGTTGGAAGAGTGCTTGTACACTTGAGAATAAAAACACTAACACAGTGTTGCTCCAGAAGTACTCCCACCTACTTCAGGCTCTGAGATGAACACCCACCATGTTTATAGAGAAAACAAAAGCTGTATCAAGTAGCTCTCCACAGCTCTAGTCTGTACCAATTCTGCTTTACCTCCTATCCTGACACCTCCTTCCAGAGTTTCAGTGTAGAGAGCCACATTCTCATCTATTCAGGTTTCTAATGAGCATATACAAGGTACCAACCTGTCAAAGGATATACATTGATGCTACCCAAGGCAAAAATGGAGGAAGACTCAAAATGTAGAGCAGTGCACACTGTAGAAAGCCTCCCCGAGAAAGTAAACAGTGCAGTAGATCCAAGGGATGAGCAGATCAAGAATGGAACTGCTCAAGTTGGAGGCCAAGGCACAAGCAATAAGCAGGGACTCACTGGTCAGGAGGTACAGGAAAGAGCCACAGTTGTTGTGGTGGGTATATCTCACAGCCAGACTCAGAGTCAAAGAACGCTGGATCCTGATTCTGGAGGGAGAGAAACTGGGTTGGATTCTTGGTTCTGACATGAAATCAGAGATGGACTCAGGGGATTGTAATGACTGGGATAAGTAAGAGAGATACTTGTCCAATAACAAGAATAGAAGAGGTCAAAGAATAGAGTAGTTCAAGCAACATGGCTCACTTGTGAAATGGGCTGCAGGATAGCATGAGAACAGACCTTCCTCTGACACACAACACTCAGCAATGACTGGCTTAACGAGGGCTGCTGAGTCAGCAGGCCTCACACCACAAGGCTACAAAGATAGTGGGAATACAGCTCTAAGCTTGAAGCAGGTGACAGTAACTGAAGTAAGTCATTTTTATACTTGGCCATACAGGTGATTTTACCCACAGAAGTGGTGTACAAGTCTCTTTTAAAGAAAAATACGAAAAGAAAATGAGTGGATTTAAAGGTTTTTGCCATAGCGTCAGTAAAGAGCATGACAGTGGGAATGAATGACGATTCAGTTTGATTCAGATAAACCTGGGGAACTCCCTGTCGAAGTCCCAGGGAAAGCTTGGATACTCACCATGAGAACTGCTAGTCTAGGAGGAAGACAAAGTCATGTCTATGAGATATTGTTCATCCTCAGTGACCAAGAACTTGAAGCTTACACTAGCACAGAGCCTGGCTTCTGGTCCTCATGAGTGTTTCATTGTTGGTACCTGTTGGTTCCCATTAACTTCTGGCATAATCCTAACAAGCCATCACTGTGAAGTTTATAAAGTAAGCTAAATTGTTTATTAAATGTCCAAGGCTGTTTTCCTCAATGTCATCTTAGTAGGTTTTTATGAGGAAATGAGAGTAAACACATGTTTAATATGTTGTGTAGCACCAAAGTCTGAAGTTTTTGTTTTGTTCTAAATAGTCTATCCTTAAATTTTAAAGATTGGGATTTTTTTATTGTCATTATTCATCCAATTCTTTAAGAGCTTAATGAAAATTAAATGACATTTTAAAACTTGTAATTCAGACTTTGAAGGTTTAATGGCAAAATACAATGACCCATTGTTTTTTATGTTCTATGACCAAGCAGCCTTCCTGTGAGTATAAAAGGAGATAAATGTCATTCTCCAAGCTAATTACCTTGAACTTTGAGAAGAAATAAGACAGAGCTTCGCCACATATTTATACAAATATGGATTGACATTCTCCTTGTGAATTGGTGGTTTAAAGTGGGGAATCAAATTAACAAGAAGAAAATCCTAAACACCTGAACTCAGACTGGACTTTTATTTTGCTTTTTATTCTTCCAAGTCTGTCTAATAGTCATTCCTTGTAATTGTGTATTTGTGCGTCTACCAACTGCACACTTAAGATGTCAATTTTGTTAGACTTCAATCTAGAAATAGATTTCTGTACATACTATTAATATACTCTTTTGTCTCTTAATTGTAAAGAAGATGGGGCCAGGGGGTTGTTTTGGTTTTTTTGCATAGCATTCTGAGAGGGAGATTGTATAGCCTCAGAAGTTAGTATCTCTCTCTTATATAGGTCACATAGTATTTTTTTTCCCAACATGGCCAGATTTTACCTCAGATTTCCCTGAATTGTTTGTTTGATCTGAATATGTAGTTGAATTATACAGATTTTGATCTCTGTGGTAATGAGGAAGACATATCAGTTGCTTTACATACTGGTCTAGCATATGGTAGTAGTGCAGGTTGAAATCAAAGATTAAACTATATTCCAGCTCTCATTGATTCCCGGTTGCATAGAATTTTCTAAGTGAACTGGAATCACTTGTGTTCCGAACCAGAAGCATCCTTAGAGAGTCTCTCATCCTTCTCCTCAGTGGGCGATGAGAAAGTGGAAGCCCAGGGAAAGCTGCTTGCCACAGTGGGGGTGCTGGCAGCAAGGTTTGGCTGCAATCTAAGACTGCTGATGCCTGGCTCAACCTTGTTTAATTGGTTTGTGTCTATTCGTTTCTGGGGCATGTAGTTTTATCCCATGATGAGTCTCAGTTGGGTAAACACTATGTGGCTTTCTTTTAGGCTGGCCTCCACATTCATCTTTTAGTTTTGAAAGCCTCAGAATACCTTGGACCACTTCTTTGGAAAACTTTTCTCCCAGCAACAAGTCATTCACTGCGATCCTCCTCGGCCACGTTTGAGTTTTCCAAGTCTAAACAGGACTGCCTTTGATTTTCCCATGAAGCTGCATCACTGCCTGTCCATCTTACTGGTGGTCACTCTTGTGCCAGCTGCTCTGGGTTTGGAAGATGTGGCTCCACTGGGAGCGAATCAAAGTTCTTACAATGCATCATTTCTCCCAAGCTTTGAACTCTCAGCAGGTTCCTACTCAGGTGATGATGTCATTATAGTCAAAGAGGGAACAAATGTTTCATTGGAGTGTCTTCTCACGGTGGATCAGTATGGAGAAGTCCACTGGTACAACTCAAAAGGACAGCAGCTGCACAGCAGAGGTAATCCTGTAAGGTGTGATCAGCAGGTGACTCAACCCTGCTCCTGGGGGTTATGACATACTGAGCAAGAATTCTCCAAGACAAGATATCAAGGAGACTAGCTCCAAAGGGGTTAGGGATACAGCAGTGTTGAGCACTTTTCTAGAATGCACAAGGCCCTGGGTGTTATCCCCAGTGTGGGGGTAGTGGATAGGGGTTAAGTTCTAAAGCATTCTACATATCAAAAAGAACAAAATAAAATAATAATTATTATAATTATTTTGTTTTACAAAAGGGTAGGTATCAAAGAAAAGGTTAGAGCAGAAGAGACAAGTGCTCTTCCCTTCTCATGCCCTTGCACTAACTGGTGGAGTGTGTCTCAGTGGTAAGCCCTCTCCTGGCAAATATGGGTGAGATCTCCAACATCACACTCAAAAAGATCTTAGTCTCTTTTCCAGTTGCTATAGTAAAATACCCTGACAAAAGGAGCTTAGGAAGAGAGGGTTTTAGCTCACAGTTCCAGGCTACAGTCTGTCATTTCAGGGAAGCAGTGGCAGTCGTTGAGAACAGCTTAGACATATTACATCTGTAATCAAGAAGCAGAGAGCACTGAGAGCATGTTGCTGCTCGGCTCAGTAGCTGCAGGTCACCGGGCTTGGTGAGCTGTGCCTTTACCCACTGAACTAGCCCTGGCCCATCCTAGATGTACTTAAAAACATAATTTTTGTACCTTGTCATATAAGCTCATGATAAAAAGTAAGCAACATTTCAATAAAAGTGTATAACCCATCACCCCACAAATAAACATGCCTTTATACTTCTGAGACATGTTCTTTTCATGTATAAAAATGTATAGGTAGAAACATGGTGTAGACTCACGTGGATGATCATGTCTTTGAAAGATTGGTCTTTTGGGTCTGTGTGGACGGACCTGTCTCCCTGACAGATCTGGTGTCTGGCAGTGAGAAAGAAATGCTGGCCTTAGGAAGGTCAGAAGATCAGTTTCCATTGCTTGTTTTATGCATATAGAAGCTTAGTGGGACGTCACAGTCTGTCTGCCTACCTTCTTTCCTTCCTCCTTTCTCTTTTTTTTAACAAGAGTTAAACAGTAGGACTAACAGACAAGCTACAGTAATTTTATGAAAAGGCAAATAAGGTCTTTTCTGTAATTTTTTTCTTCATTTCTGTTGGATTTATTAGGTGGAAAATGGTTGGTTTCTGATAACTTCCTAAATATCACCAGCGTAGCCTTTGATGACCGTGGGCTCTATACATGTATCATCACTTCTCCAGCTCGTGCCTCCTACTCCGTCACCCTCCGTGTGATCTTCACCTCTGGAGACATGAGTGTCTACTATATGGTTGTCTGCCTGATCGCCTTCACAATCACACTCATCCTGAACGTCACTCGGCTGTGCCTGATGAGCACCCACCTCCGCAAGACTGAGAAGGCCATCAATGAGTTCTTCAGGACCGAGGGGGCTGAGAAACTCCAGAAGGCCTTTGAGATTGCCAAGCGCATCCCCATCATCACCTCAGCCAAAACCCTCGAGCTGGCCAAGGTCACACAGTTTAAGACCATGGAGTTTGCCCGATATATTGAGGAACTGGCCAGAAGTGTCCCTCTCCCGCCCCTTATTCTGAACTGCCGGGCCTTTGTTGAGGAAATGTTTGAAGCTGTCCGAGTGGATGACCCTGATGACATGGGAGAGAGAATTAAAGAGAGACCTGCTTTGGACGCTCAAAGTGGCATCTATGTGATTAACCCAGAGCTAGGCCGAAGCAACTCTCCTGGTGGAGATTCAGATGATGGTTCTCTAAGCGAGCAAGGGCAGGAGATAGCAGTACAGGTGTCTGTCCACCTTCAGTCAGAGACCAAAAGCATTGGGACAGATTCTCAAGACAGTAGTCATTTCAGCCCACCCAGTGACCCTGCATCTGCAGAGGGCAGCATTCACCACAGAGTGAGCATATGACAACTGACAGCTTGCCCAGTGCTCAGGAAAAGAGCCTGCTATGAGAATATAACATAAAATGACCAGGGTCTTCCCGTTAACCTTAAACACACCACAGCATGAATTGCCAAAGTCATTGTGAAAGGGCAGCATTTTTCTGATATTTGGTCATTTTCCTTAAGGTTGCTGGAGTGATGTGTGTTAAGATTGAAAGGTGCCTGGGCCTGAGTAAGACTTCTCTGGTCACAGTTTTTCTTTGGCTCATGTGTGACACATTGAAGCCTGAGTTTCCCCATCAGTAGAATCAGTGATTTGTTCTCCTTGAGTTGGGACTTCAACCAAAACTTCTTACCTACTGCACCTCTAAGTCAGCCTTTCACTAGATCTTTGGTCCATCCTTTGAGACCTTATTCTGCACTCTAATTGTCTACACCAGTGCCAGACATGGAGATACTCTGCCCTGGGGAGTGAGCATGTGCTGGTGCAGATTTTAAGTGAGGCACCACTTAGTTACACAGATCTAGAAAGTAAAAATCACTCTCACGGGGTGTGGTAGCACACATCTTTAATTCCAGCACTAGAGAGACAAAGATGGGCAGATCCCTGAGTTCCAGGCGCAAATCCAGGAGAGCCAGAGCTACACTGAGAAACCCTGTCTCAAAAAAAAAAAAAAAAACAAAAAAAGAGGACGAGGAGAAGAAAACCACTCTCTCCATGAGAAGTGTATGTATTCTTCTTGGGAGTACATCCTTTTTAGCTTACCAAGACCTTTAGTCCATCGAGGCTGGCCTTGATGTTCCCAGGGGAAAATGTAATTGGTGTTTTGTGAACAAGAACTGTGTCAAGTCACCTCTCTGGAAATTCATCAGTTTAGATACTTTTTAATAATGTCTCAGGCTCTCTCTTTTTAGACGTACTAAATTCCCAGGTGGGCTCTGTGTAGGTCTCGAACTGCAGAATCCGCTTCAGTGCCCCATGTCCCTCAACCTGGTGCTAACGGTGATTCGCCTCTTCTTGTCCTGCTGAGACTCAGTGTCAGTGTTTTGGGTCTTCGGATGCATCCTTTTGAGTGAGGGCTCTTTTGTAGCCTTTCTCGAAGCTCCTACCTGAAATCGGATGAGAGCACTGTGCTCAGTGCATAATTATATTAAAACGGGCAATCCAGACCTAAGGGGGGAAATGATAAGGGGTGGTGCTGCCCACCTCATCCGGGTGCAGTGAGCACTGAAGCTGGCCAGCCCTTCCTGCTGGCTGAGAGTGACGTGACAGATTGTAAATAGTCTTAACAATCGTTTCCTCCACTGCAGGAAGCTCGTGCCATAGATTTTTAACCTCATGGCCGTGGAGCTCATTGTGATGCTTCACTGCATTTGGCTTCTGATTGTGGGAGATCTGCTTGAGCTCGAAGGTCCTGAGGGAAATGTAAAGTGTCAAACAAACAGAGGACAGCAGGAGATTCAAACTGTAACCAGTGAGCTCAGTGCCTGCCTTTGTCGGGCTCATCACCTCCACTCTAGACAATGTGAACGAATCAGTGTGCACTTTTATCAAGTGGCATATGGATAATATGGTAATACTGCCTTTTCTGTCTCTCAGGCTGTTTCCATGGAAACTTCCAGGGCCAAACAAAAGCTTCCAATCATTCAACCAAAAGCTTGCCTTGGCTCAGAGATGTGAGTTTCTTTAAGGAAAGCTGTTTTCCTATATTTGGCTGTAGAATAAGGGCTCTTACACATATCCTAAGTTACAGAACATGATTTCCCTTCCTACTGTTCTCTGGACATGGTAAATTTTTAAAAATCTCTTCTGTGGGGGTCAGTCTCCTGAATTTCCCTCATATCTGCAGTCCTTCGCCTGATAAAGCAAGGTTGGGGTCACTTCTTACAATGAAGCCTTTTGCCTTAAATACTGGTTTTACCCCCACGTTTCCTAGAAGGGACATTGTCTTGAACTTCAAGGTAGACATATTGAATGACCAGAGTTTTAGAAAATGATACTTTGCAAAAAATGGAAAATATCAAAACAGTTGGGTAAGCTTATAGAATTTATATAGGCCACTCCACCGTAGCCTAGGTCAGTCATCACAGAAAATAAAACAGACACTCGACGTGGTGGAACACAGCTGTAATCCCAGCACCTGGGAGGCAGAGGCAGAAGGATTGCAAGTGCTAAGCCAGTCTGAGATATCTAACAAGATCCTGTCTCAAAAAGCTAACCAATAGGCACCTATTTGAGGGTAGGGGTCAGTTTTCCTGCATGCGCTAAGCCTGGACTTGATCCAGTGGTATCCTAACCAGTGGCCAATGCATCTGCCCTGCTCTGAGCCTTCCAAGTTCTGTTAAAATAGGGAAGGGTCAAACTCAGGAGGAGTGGCAGACCTGTAAACACTACTTTTCAAAGTGAAGAGGACAGCTGTTGATATTTTCTATGTCTAATCAAACCAAACGGATTTAACAATCTCATCTGTTTATAAACCTTTTTAACTTTAGGAACTTAAAACCACAGTCTGAAAGTCTGTTACCAGCTGGTGTCAATATCTTTCTGTCTGGCTGAATTTTATAGATTAGTTTTGTTTTGTTTTAAATACCTTTAAGCAGCAAAATGTGTCTAAAATAGGTCTGTTGCCATATTGTGAATTCTGTATCATCATTTAATGAACTTCAATGTCCTTACAGAATTAAATAGTGGCTTCATAAAATAGATCTACCAAAAGCTGCCATTTCAGCATCTTCATATACTCCTTCCACACATGCACTCTTAAGTTGATGCCCTGTTGTGTTTAGAACAGTTTGGTAACCCCAGTCCTCAAAGCCATGTCTGATATGGCTTAAATGTTTTTTTTAAAAAGCAGGACTTGCCTTACTATCCAACCTGGCTTCAAACATGTTATCCTCCAGTCTCAGACTCCTGGATACTAGAATCATGCATGCACTACACTGCCATGCTAGCCTTCATCTGCCTTTGTTTCAGTATGTAGCCTAGGCTAGCCTTGAACTTAGAGCAATCCTCTTGCTTCTGCCTCACAAATGCTAAGGATACAAGTGTATGTCACTATGCCTGCCTTTTAGGCTTACTTCTTGAGTCAAGCCCAGTGAGCTTGTCTGTTTCCTGTCCACTACACATTGATATAAACATGGTAAGAACTGCTGACTCTGGGACAATTGTGAGAAAGCCCCCACTGCTACTTTGCCTCTCTTCCATATGCTAAAGGTCAGATCCCCATCTGCGAGCCACTTCCTCTTCAGTTCCCCAACCTCAGGAGCCCGTGGGCCAATGCTTTCAACCTCCTATATGTAGTTTCACCCTACAGCAGCCTAAGCTGGATTCCTGACTGACCCAGGAGGCTGCATGCATGCTGTCTAGAGCCTCGCTCAGCACAGTGCCGGCCTCATCCCCACACCAGCCATCGTCACTCTAATGTATCCTCCTTCCAGAACCACAGTCTTCTCATCTAGGCAAGAATGTGACAACACTCAGCCTCGTGAAAATCTCTGGGTGCTTATGGCCCTGTCACACAAAAGGGAATGAGTGTTGTTTGATAGTACTTGTATCTCAACAATTATTTTTAATAAAACTTGCATTTAAAAATTCAGAGTTGAATGATGTATATTAAATGGTGTATATACAGGTAGAGAGTGGACTTATCATATGTGATCCAGTTTGATCATTTTTCAGGTTTATTTTGTGTGTATGAGTGCCTACATGTATGTCTGTGCTCCAAGTGCATGCCTGGTGCCCAAAGAAGTCAGAAGAGAATGTTGCTACTTTGGAACTGGAGCCATGAATGGTTGTAAGCCACCATGTAGATGACTGGGACCCAAATCCAGGTCCTCTACAAAAGCAGCAAGTACTCTTAATATCTCTCCAGCCCCTGAAGTTTGATCCTGATGATTCTAAACAAGAATGTATTTGAATGCAGTATGATTGTTTCAATACAATATTCTCCTGATGTGCGTGGTACCGTGAGCCACCCAAGAGTCAGCAGCCTGGCATGTGTTCCCAGTGTGTCATGTTTATGAGCTTCAGCAGCTGGGAGCGTTGACTCTGGGAGAAGTGTGGTGTTCTGAAATAGGAGAAAGGCAAGAGTAGAACATACAGCCCATTACTTAAGTGACACCATTGACTGTAGTCAAGAATGGGTATGTGGAATTTGACGTTAATTAACTTTAAAGAGGAGCAAATTTAAATTAAGCATGGAATTCCACCACACACATCAGCATTTGCTGGCCAGGCTTGATGATGAGTTAATGATGCCTCCTTGGTGGCATAGTATTAACTGGAGCAGCATAAGGACACATGAGTTGCCTAGCATAGTATATAGTGCAAAGGCTGTATCAGCGCTGTTAGCCATGTCCAGATAATACACATGTCAGCCATAAGTAAGTTCCTCATACTTCTCAGAATTGTATCTGGCTGTGTGCTGAGGCAACCTGGGGATGGTGGCCTACCAAGAGCAAACTGTTTCTCCATTCCAGCACAAGCAATTTAAGGCTGATGCCAGGACTCAGGCCAGCTACTGAGGACTTGGCTTCGAGACTCTTCTCCATTCTTGCATGTGGCTTTCATTCTCATAGTCACAGGATATCACAGTTGGATTCTAGGAGATTCTGAGACAGTTTTTGTGAAATCAGTTTAATTTGGAGATGATTGTAGAAATGCAGGGAAGTAAGACCTGAAGAAGGAAGCCAGTACAGGAATGCTTTGGAGAGGGTTACTTCTATGGGCTCCTGGTGTTTGGTCTTCCTGGAGATATATCTAGAGTTGTCTGGGCCAAAGGCCAGCAAGATGGGATATTTGCCCTCCAAAATATCTATTATTAGTAACAGTCCATTCTCAGGGTCTCTTAACACCCTGGTATTTGATCCCACATGACCCTGGGTGACAGGTGAATGAATGAATGTTCAAGTCTGTCAGTAGGAAGTCTGTGGTGATTGAAGGGATGGTGAGTGGCAGCGATTTACAGGCAGGGTGCCAACATCACTGGCTAATAGGACAACCCTCCTGCCTCTAGCATGAGATGTGAATTCAGGGTAGAGAGAAGGGCAGACAGTCAGAGAGCAAAGCTGAGTCTGTTCGTTTTTTTTTTTTTTTTTTCAATCAAGAAAGCAATATATTTCCCGCAGCTGTACCCACGAGCTACCATAACTAGGTTAGGGTGTGTTACCTATCTTGATATGACAAAATATCTGCAAAAGCAACCTAAGGGAGGGAGGGTTGCTAGGGTTCTTGGTGTGAGGACGGTCTATCATGGGGGGAGGCAAGGAGGCATGGAGGCAAGGGCTTGATCACTTGAGCAGACCACGGAGTCAGAGACATGATTGGTGGTGCCATGCTAGCTTTCTCCTTTTTCCTCCTTTGTTCTGTCCCAGGCCCCAGCCCATGATAATGATGCCTCCCACATCCAGGGTGAATCTGACCCCCCACCCCACCCCAACTAGTTAATCCTCTCTGGAGACACCACTGCAGAGGTGTGCCTACCTCACCATAGGCCTGTGGGCTCATGAGTAGACAGGCAAGCAAAAGCCACAAATGCCAGTAGATTCTCAAGCTCTTCAGGCTGTTTCCAGAGGAGATGCTAAAACCAGCTGATCTGGAAAAGGAGGCCTGTGGATTTCTAGAGGAGGACTTAATATTCAGTGTTATCGTTAGCTTTGGTTTTTCTAAAGTCTGCAGCTTACACACACTTTAAGGAATAAAAGCCCCTTAAATCACAGCCATGTTCTTGAGTTTTTATGTTTTCACTGGAACTATCGATTAGGCAATGTATATATGTAAATACACATATGTCACCCCATATGGTGGGGGACCCATGGTGCTGCTGCCTGCTAATTATTTCTGACAGTTGGGCACTCTGCTTTGCCTCCTGCTCAGCTGTTCAAGAAGGAACACTCAAGTGTCCTGAGTACCAATGAGTCAGCCCTTAAGCGTCTCCTTTCAAGAAAAACGCCACGCTCTGAGAAACAGCTTGTCCCTAAGAGAAGGGAAGTATCTGGAAGAACCAACTCCCTGCATGCTTGTTTTCCATGTGAAGTCCATTGCTTTTTTGGAAACCTCAAGCAGTCCATTCCCGAGGCTCCTCCATGCTGACACCTGGAACACCTAGGGCTATAGGTGCTGCCTTTTGAACATCTCAAGTGTAGTACTCAAGGACCCTATATTAGTTAGGGTTTTACCACTGTGAACAGACACGATGACCAAGGCAAGTCTTATAAAAAACAACATTTAATTGGGGCTGCCTTATAGGTTCAGAGGTCCAGTCCATTATCATCAAGGTGGGAGCTGGCAGTATCCAGGCAGGCATGGCGCAGGCAGAGCTGAGAGTTCTACATCTTCATCCAAAGGCTGCTAGTGGAAGACTGACTTCCGCGAACCTAGGGTGAGAGTCTTAACCCCACACCCACAGTGACACACCTATTCCAACCAGGTCACACCTATTCCAACAAGGCCACACCTCCAGATGGTGCCACTCCCTGGTCCAAGGATATACAAATCATCACAGACCCTGAGATAGAATGTCCGAGATAAACTTAAGATAAGGGTAATTAAGGCTATGAATGGACAGACAGACAACACATGTTAGGGGTTCTGAGGGGATTTCAAGCCTCAGTGCTATAGGTGGACAACATGGCAGGAGCCCTGAAGAGGAATCAGGCCCACATGGAAGAGCTAGGGTCCCTTAGGAAAGAGGAAGATTATCTACATTATCTGCAGCCAGAGTCTCAGATTCCCCCACAGGTGGCAGGGAAAGGGGTGAAGAGAATGTATGGAACATGAGTAGCCACCCTCACACTTTGATACATCTGAGCCTCAAAACATACTTTCCCAAATGCAGGCACTTGGAGATCTGTTAGCTGGAGATTCACATACCATGCTCTCAATAGGGAGCCTGTGTGGCTAGGCAGAGGGAAGGGGAACTGCAGGTGGTGTGGCCTGAGCGGCACTCTGCTGTGGATTCTGACACTTTTGTCAGTGAGTGTGTGCACACACACTGGGTATGGATGGGACCATGAACAAAACCAAAGGCACCTCTGTTCTTCCAGCTGGGAGAAGACACACAGACACACAGACACACCAGACACACAGAGTCAATGGGTTAAAAACTGGGGCATCTTGAAGGAAATGCCCTTGATCAAAAAGGTCTGAGGTATTTGGCCTTTGAAGAACAGTTCCTCAAAAAGTTAAAAGAATCGCTTGGGACTTGTGATTTGAGTGAGAGTGGCCCTAAAGGCTCCTGTATTTGAATGCTTGGTCCCTAGTTGGAAAGGATTAGGAGGAGGGGCCGTGTTGGAAGAGGTGTGCCACTAGGGGTGAGCTTTGACATTTCAAACGCCATGCCATGCCCAAGCTTTCTGTCTGGTGCCTGGAGATAACTCTTAGCTTCCCCTCCAGCACCATGTCTTCCTCCCTGTCTACCTGCCTGCCTGCCACCATGCTTCCTGTCATGATGGTTGTGGACTCATCCTCTGAGACTGTAAGCCCCCAATACCATGTTCCTATGATAAGCCACCTGAAAGGGCTTGCGTGGTGCTGAGTGCTAACTGGCTCAAAACAGGATAATACAGACAGAAGAACTGAAGGGCAAAAGGCAGGAATGACAGAAAAGAACCAGGTTGCCAGGTCAGGGTGAGATTTAAGCTAAGCATGGATGCTCAGCCAAGCCATGGTGGGAAAGGAAGGCTGTTAACCTGACCAGGAAATTCCGAAGTCTTCCAACTTGGCTGGCTGGCTCAGCAGGAAAACAACTCCAGCTCAGGGGCCTGGAGAGATGGGTCAGTGGGGGTTTCCCAGGCAAGCATGAAGATCTGAGTTCAAGTCCCCAGAAGCCACACAAAACTGAGCATAGTAACACAAATCCATAAACTCCAAGGTTCCTCTTTCAAGATTGGAGGCTGAAAACCAAAATGGACACCCCGGTGCACACAGTGGCCGAGACAGAAGAAAGAATGAATATCCAGAAGCCCATAGGCAGCTAGCGACCCTGTCTCCGAGAAGGAGTGCCTGGTCTCCTCACCTGAACACCAGCTCCATTAAGGCAGAGCCCTCACCCATCTCACTTCTTTTCCTATCCCCAGTGGTTGGAAAAGAGCCTGTCACCAACTGTCAGTCATTCATTCCTTTCATTAACAGTGACAAAAGGGTGAATACTGATTGTAGGGGCTTAAGAAAATTATTTGGCATCTTTGCCTCACTTTATCCCTGTACATGATGGAGGAAGGTAATAGACTACTTGATTCCTAGAATACAGAGGAATACAGAAATACAGAAGACTTCAGTAAGTATTAGGAGAAACAATTGGATTGTATGGACAGAGAGCCATTTGAAAGTGGCAAAATGGAGAAAGGGTTTTTCTTTCTTTTTATTTTATTTTTTTAGAGGATTTTATTACTGGGTCTGTGTCACCTTAGCTGCCCTGAAACTCACTCTATAGACCACGTTGTTGGCCCCAAACTCAAAGAGGCCTCTCTGCCTCTCTGCCCCTGCCTCCACAGTGCTGGGATTAAAGGTGTGCACTCTGAGCCCCGCCAAAATCTTTTATTGCATACCAGGATGTCTGACAGATGATTTTTTTTAAGATTTACTTATTATTATATCTAAGTACACTGTAGCTGTCACCAGACATACCAAAAGAGATCGTCAGATCTTATTTTGGATGGTTGTGAGCCACCATGTGGTTGCTGGGATTTGAACTCACGACCTTTGGAAGAGCAGTCAGTGCTCTTAACCACTGAGCCATCTCTCCAGCCCCAATGATTGCATTCTTAATGATCAACAAGATCAGTGTGGTTCTTCCAACCCCCAGAATGTTCTAGAGAAAGATAGATACCCTGTGATTGAGTAAGTACTGAAAGAAAATAAAGCTTGAGACCTGTGATTCATGTAATTTATGTCAAATAGCCCAAAGAGTTGTTTGTGAGCTTTGAAACCTGGGGCTGAGAACATAGCAGAACAGGCCAGGACATGCCAGGGCAGGCCCATTGTTAAGACATTCCTGAGGCTGCTTGGCCATAAAGATAAAGAGAATGACATGCTGGACTGGCCTCCCTATATCCAGCCCTTCTGACCTAAGTTAAATGTTAACAGGCTGCTGATGTTTAAATGAACCAATCATGTGAAACTGCACCAATTCCACCCCCAGCCCCAGACCCTTTTCTATAAAAACCCCTAGCTTCCAAGCCTCGTGGTCGAATCCACTGTCTCCTGCGTGAGATACGTTTCAACCCGGAGCTCTGCCATTAAACTACCTTATGTTTTTACATCAAGGCATTCTGTTCTGTTCTGTTCGTGTTTCTTGAGTGCACACAGAATCGGGAGTTGAGTGGGGGTTTCCCCACTAGGTTCTTTCAGTACAGGTGACAAGAGTCTCTAAAGCTCATCAGAAGGGACCAGATGTAGCCTGGTTGGCATGTACAAGTCCCTTGGTTCAGTCCCCGGCACCACATGGACTAGAGGTGATGGCACAGGCTTGTAATCCCAGTACTTGTAGACAGGAACTGGAAGATTGAATTCAAGGTGATCTTTATCTATATAGCAAATTCAAGAATAGTTTGAGATACTTGCAACCCTGTTTCAAAAAAAGGAAGGAAGAAAAGAAGGGAGGGGAGGAGGGAGAGAGGGACAGAGGGAGGGAAGAAAGGAAGGAAAGAAAGAAGAAAAAAAGAAAGGAAAGAAGGAAGAAGACAAAGGCCACCTGGGACTCTTCAGAGAATGCCCTTTCAGCTGATTCATACTTATGGAATGCCCTAGCAAAGGCTGAGAAAAAAAAAAAAAAAAAAAGACTTCATGCATTTGAACAGACCATTTGCTAATGGTACTACCCAGTGGGCCAGTGCCAGACAGCAGACCCATCCCCCTGCCTGCCAACGCTGGGAATGCATCTCCCCTCACAGAAAAGTGAATTGTTACAGAGAGGGAAGTGACGTGATCAGTGAGGCTCTTCAAAGCAGGCTGGAGGAGAGCACAGTCACCAGTACCCCCGTGTAGATGACAGCAAGTGACGCCATGTGGCCCACTGGGCCCACTGTCCACAGAGGGACTTATGGTGCCGGGGGATTAGAAAGGGTTAAAAACTGTGCACATTTGTGAGGAGTGCAACTCTCAGGAAAGGCCCTGTATTTAGTGGGCACCTCATCATCATTGCTTGAGTTGCCTGCTGTATATCAAGACTAAGTTAGAGTTTATTGAAGCAGGGAAATGAGCGCTCAGCATGGTTACCTAAGGACCAGAGTCACTTGTGGCCTATCCGTGACACCCTCTCTAGAACGCTAAGATGCACAGCTCTAGGCAGCAGGAGCCAGAACAAAGGCTCCTCCACCACTTCACCAGTGGACTCGAGCGATGTCCTCACTTCTCTGACTATCAGATTGGCTGCTCGTGGGAATGCTACCTCACCAGGTTATAGGGTTTCACATGTCTGGTACAGAAAGAACCAGCAATGAATATCAGAGCGTTTTGGTAATCTTTCGCTTAATAACTAATGGTACACATATTAGACCACTTCAGCAGGACAAAGAATTCAGAAATGATTGTCTCTTGAGGAGGAGGGGGAGGAGAAGAAGAAGGCATTATAACATGTTGGGAGGTGTCTTACACCTCCATCTGTCCAATATTTGGGCCCTGGAATGGCTTCCCTCTAACAGCTTTGAACACATTCAGTGCTATCTCTGGTCTATTCTGAACATCTTAAGCTGAATTAGCATATATCCATATCAATTCTGCTAACAGCCAAGCTTTTCTTGCTGCCAGAGCATACATATGGAAATAAGCTTGCATAGTTTCTTTGTGGTCTCTTTGTGGATTCCAGTGGTGTTAATAACAGGTCATATTCTCTCGATTTTCTTATTTTTAAATAACTAGGTTTTAAATTATAGTGCAAGCGTGTTGTCTTAAACTATCAACTGTGTAGGATTTTAGGTTAATGAAGAAACAATTGATTCTTTGCTGCCCACCTCCTGCTCCCATTTATGCTCTACATAGTAACAACATTTTACACATCCTTCCAGAAACTTCCTGTCCTTTCTTTCAACATATATTCCCATGAAGTGTCTTCATATACACAAATATAACCCCATCTTTCTTTCCCATCTTCCCTCATGTATATTTTCTCCAGACTCCAGATCTTAGATCTCTTCATACTTGTACCTATAAACCTGCCTTGGTTTTTTTGTTTCGTTTTGGATTTCTTTTGAGTAACTATCTGGTATCCTTAAAATAAGGTATTTTTATTTTATGTGCATTGGTGTTTCGTCTGCATGTATGTCTTTGTGAAGGTGTCAGGTTCCCTGGAACTGGAGTTACAGACAAGTGTGAGTTGCTATGTGGTTGCTGGGAATTGAACCCAGGTCCTCTGAAACAGCAGCCAGTGCTCTTAACCACTGAGCCATCTCGAGCCCCAGCTATCTGGTGTTCTTTAACCAGCTTTCCTAGATGTATATGCGAGATGTTTCTATCTTTCCCTTGTACAAGCACTTTTATAAAACACTTCCTCTGAATATAAGTCTTGGTCATTTGAGGGGCTTTATCTGTGAAGTAAGTTCTTACTTTTAAACTCTGAATAAACATTGTATGTTTGTTCAACACTAGCATATCACTGATACTGTTGGACCCCCAAAGAGAGTCCTGCCTTACTGAACAGTAGAGAGGCAATCAATACCTCAGGATGCATCATTAATTTTTTATTGATTATTGGGGAATCTCACATAATACACCTGTATCTTGCTCACCTCCCAATGTTCCCATGTCTGCCCCCACCTCTCATCACCCCTCCCATGCACACATGCAAAAAGAAAGAAACAAGTCCATTTTGTGTGGTCCATACAATCACTAGGACATGGTCAACTTCCTAGTAGCCAGCCCTGCAAGGGAAGATGAGTCTTTCTCTGTCTGCATCCACACCAGAAACAGTCAACCAAGGAAAATATGGTGGCTGTAGACAGGTGGGCCCAGCTCTCTCCGCAGCCCACACATGTCAACATGGCTCCAGGCAGGAACCCAGACCATGGACATCCACATGGGCTTTGATGGTAACACAGGCTGCAGACATCAGCACTGCCCCTGGTTGACCCACTCAGGGCCTGCAGCAGCTACAGGAACCATGGGCCTCAGCACAGCCTCAGGTGGCTATTCATGCCGTTTACATCAGCATGGCCTTCTGAGGCAGCAAAGTCTGAGGGCATCACCAAGGCATCAGGAAGCAGTGCAAACTACATAAGTCAATGTGGATCTCAGGCTTCATTAAGGCCCAGAGCCGCAGCATGGACCACAGACACCAACATGTCCTTTGGGGGCATTGCCGACATGGTGGTCCTTCCAGGAGGTCCAATCCAGAAAGAGAACCTTTCATTGGGCCTCCATCGTTGTCCAAAGCCAATGTGATCTAGTGACCAGGCGGCAGGTTCGGAGGCTGTGTCTGACTCCACATAAGCTCCAGGCTATAGTACACCATTCCACTGACCCTACTGGGCAATGACATGTCCACCTCAGCCCTCTCTCTCACCTGTCACAGACATCATGTCACCAGTTCCCTCTCTCTCCTTAACACACAGCACTGCTCTGTTTTCCTATCTTTTCCACCTCTCCTTCACATATCTGTTCATCGTAGTGGACCTGCAGGTGAAAGACCCACAATGTGAGGGCTCCCCCACGTTCTGACTCAGGAGAGGCGACACCCCAAAATCACCCACAAGAAACGGGTCTTGCTGCAAATTGCAAGAGGATTTTTATTCAAGAGCGCTCTCGGGCCCATGGTCATACACCACGCAGGGGTAGAGGACCGTGGCGCCCCGAGTAGCTGGGTAAGGGGGTATTTAAAGGAAGAAACCGAAACTCAAGGAAGTGGGGAGGGCGTTGTTGGAAGATACCAAAGATACCAGTTAAGAGTCACAAGGAAGTGTAAAGTTACAAGAGTCACAAGGAATACCTGGTAATTGTTAACTCTCAAGACAGCTTCTAAGAGCCCCTAACAATAGCACATTTGCATTGCAGGTTCTGGTAATGGCCAGGGTGACTTTCTTTGAATGAGCACTCTTTGAACCCAGGAAGCGGGTGGGTAGAGGAATGTCGCTATCTCTTTTATGATTAGCATACCTTTACAAAGGCCACATTCCCAAGCCTGGGCCTAAAGGCCTAGAATTCTGTTTTTACGTTGTTATACTTTCACAGGGAGGTAAGGATGGGGTACTGGGTGTCTTCTGTCACCTGGGCTGAAATGCCAGGGCAGGGTGCTGGGTGTCTTCCATGTCATTACATTTTTAGGGTAGAAATTGGTGATAACATGACAGCATGCTTTCAAGGGATATGTGGCCTCCCATAGTTGTTTTGATAAATGCTGTCTATTGGTTTTAGTGCTTGTATCCTAGAACAGCAACCAGTTAGGAATTCATGGTAAAGCCTGAGGTTCCCTGAGAAACTACAGTGGGTTAGTACAGTCACAAGCTCTGGGGGTGCTGCAGTAACTATAATCAATGAGTTAGTATAATCAGAGATCCAGAGGGCTATAGTGATTACAAGCCAATGATTACAGTTAGTATAACCAGAGTTCTAGTGAGCAGTATCATGACTGGGATCACAGGTTGATAGACTCCCAAGCTCTGGGTTGGGGGTGTTATCATGTATTTAATAGGACTGCTCAACTGATTAGGAAAGTCTTATTCTTCTTATATTTGTGCTTGTTTGCTTTGGTTCTGGTCTGGTTTTTCCAGACAGGATTTCTCTATGTAGCCATGGCTGTCCTGAAACTCTATAGACCAGGCTAGTCTCTAACTCACAGAGATCCACCTTCTTCTGTCTTCTGAGTGCTGGGATTAAAGGTATGCATCACCATGTCCTGTGTCCTTTTTAATTTTTAAATTATTTATTTAGTGATACCTGGGGGCAGGGGTGCATACATGCCACAATGTCCATGTGGAGGTCACAGGACAGCTTGAAGGAGTCAGTTCTTTCCTTCCTCCATGGAATCCTAGGATTGACCTAGGTTTGTGAGGTGTAGCAGCAAGCACCTTTATCCACTGAGCCATCTTGCCAGCCCATAAAACCCTCTTTTGATGGTCAAGGAAAACCTTATGAGCTTCAACGTTAGAAATTTCCTCTGGCTACATCTCCAAAAAGCCTTGGCATTTTTGACAGAATAATGTCTCTGCAGCCAGGAGGTGTTAACCCCAGCATCTGAAGGAAAGCGGTTCCAACTTCAACAGAGCAGCACTGGCCTTTATCCTGCAAGCCAGGAGCTTCAGAGAAGAAACTGGACACTTCTGTTATGATTGTTATTCACTCAACAAATATTTACAGATCACCTGATGGACACGAAGAAGAATGGGAACCAAAGTGCAAAGCCTGCTGTTATCTCTACCACCTCATCCACCGAGTGCCCTCAGATCAGTCCTTGCTCTTGCTTGACTTTACTCTCCCTGTCTTTAAAACCAGCTCCAAATCACAGTAGCCCTGGAGAGCCTCCCAGCAAGGCCTCTCTTTGGTGCATGATGAGCATGGATACGCCATCTCCCTCGGTGTGTTCTTAACGGTGATCTCAGCTCCTAACTCACATTAGGGTTGGAGGAGCACAAAACCCTTCTCAGGTTACTGGCATGTTGTGGGGTTACTCTGCCAGTCTCCTTGATGAGTGATGGTGGTACTCACCTTTAATCCCAGCACTCAGGAGACAAAGCAGGCCCATCTCTGAGTTCAAGGTCAAGCTGGTCTACAGAACAAGTTCCAGGACCACCAGGGCTACACAGAGAAACCCTGTATTGAAAAACAGATGACAACAATAAAAAAACAAAAAACAAAACAAAACAAACAAACAAAAAAAAACCACAAACTTATTGGCTTAATACATCAGAAACGTCTTGTAGCAGTGAGTTTGTGCTACACCGCTTTGGCTCTTGATGGATTGTGTGTACACACCTGCCTAGGAAACATCAAGATTTGAGAATAGAAAACGCACACACACATACACTCCAGTTAATTTTAAAATGTCTAGGCTACCTCAAAGGCTGGGCACTCCTAGACCTACTTCTGCTACCCCAGGCCCAGTCAGGGAAGTGGCGAGTAGCCACCCACCTGAATGGCTCAGTGGCTTTCTCTCTTGTAGCTCCTTCATCCATCTGTATCTCTTCCTCGAGTCATGGTGGTACTTCCTCTTCTCCACTTCGTCCTAGCCTGAGCAACTCTAAGGGTCCCTCCCCATCTCTCTTTACCCAACCATTGGCTGCTGGCATTTTATTGATCAATCAAAAAACCATTTGGGGACAAGGACCTTTAGCGTTTGTACACGCAGATTCCTGACTGAATCAAAGCATTAGAACCAATCTCTAACAGTACCCTCTTTCACAAATGTGAAGTTTGACTTATGGGATCTAGATGTAGCTGAGGCCATGCTGTCCCTAGGAGGCCTAGGGAAGGACCCTTCTTGCTATCCCTAACTTCCAGTGCTTGCCAGCCAGCCCTTTATGTTTCCCAGCTTGTAGCTTCATCACTGCAAATTCTGCCTCCATCATCACATTGCCTTCTCCTCGTGGTTCTCCAATGTCTCATAAAAGAAAGGAACCAGGCATGATGGTGCTTACCAATGATCCCAGCACTCCACGGAGGAGGGATGATTAGCCTAGGCTCCACAGGGAACAAGTTCCCATCTCAAATTAAAAGGAGAAAGGAGGGCTAGAGAGATGGCTCAGCACTGACTCTTCTTCCAGAGGTCCTGAGTTCAATTCCTAGCAACCACATGGTGGCTCATGACCATCTATAATGGGATCTGATGCCCTCTTCTGGTGTGTCTGAAGATAACTACAGTGTACTTGTATGCATAAAATAAATCAAAAGAGAGAGAGAGAGAGAGAGAGAGAGAGAGAGAGAGAGAGAGAGAGAGAGAGAGAGAGAAGTGAAAGAGATGGAGGGAGGAAGGAAGGGAAGGAGAGAAGGAGGGAGGGAGGGAGAGAGGGAGGGAGGGAGGGAGGGAGGGAGGGAGGGAGGGAGGGAGGGAGGGAGAGAGGGAAAGTGACCAGTCCTTGGAGTATGGCCTACCCTCATCCAGTATGACCTCATCTTAACCAGTCACACCAGCAAACCTCCCATTTCTAAATGTCATTTGCTGAGTCTCCAGGTAGTCATGAGTTGGAGGACACTATTCAACTCGATACAGATCCTATTTCAATACAGATGCTTCTACTATGGATACAAACCGTCACAGCAGTATGTTCACAACCCTGGAGAGACCTGCAGCCTGGTACAGAGGGGTGCCACTCACGGTCAGAAAGGGAGGAGGACGTATGAACATTCAGATGTTTTCCATGGAATCAGCATCTGGCCCCTGCATTTCTGTATGGGAGCCCTGGGGGTGATGCAGGCGGTAAGCAGGCCTGTGTGCAGTCACACAGTGCCAGGGTACCACAGCAGAGAGGAATATCCCGGGATGCTGTGCAAAGCCCGAGGATCTGTACATCGTGCCGTGCTTATGATTGCTTTAACCAATTACTGACTGCTACTGTGCTCCTTCTGGGGGACCATCAAAGTTCAAGTGTGAATACAGAGCACCCCTCCTCCAACTGGCACAGGGCTACAGGCTCTTCAGGTGGTGAGGGGAATCTCTGCTGTCGGCGTCCTTGCCTCTGGAGTCACCTCTGTTCTCCCGTCTCTCTGGCTGTGCCTGGGGGGATGAAAACTCGTTCTCTAGAATTCAGACTCCTTTGTCAGTAAATTAGAGACAGCAACAGAGCTTTCCAGAGCTCTGCGGAGAGGAAGAAGTGCTTGGAGGAGCATAATTCATGTGCAGCATTAAAGGCAGCGAGGAGAGTATAAAAATACACTTAATAAACATTTGTTCTTATTAAAATATCTACTCATTCCCCAGTATTGTAGAGACTCCTCCCAACAATGAGTAGAGCTTTCAGGTTCTTTCCTATTAGACAAAACTTTCCAATAACCTGTTTGTCTCCAGTTTCCCTCCTCCCACTCTGCCCCTTGCATCATCCCTGTGCTGAGATTTCTGCCACTGTGGTCCCCTGTGCTTCCATGCCACTGAACCCTGAGATCCTCCTCCATCTTGTTGATCAGCTTCTGACCGTTCTTCTGCCTTGCTATAGTTTTTCTCTTTGGTCCCTGAGGTAACTACTTCCTTCCTGTAGTGGCACTCCCCAGTAGCTGCCTCAGAAATATGGGGACTTTGTTTGTCTGTTTTCTTCCCTCCTAACTGACCTCATCTGGCTTTGAGTCATTTAACACCGACTGGCACCTAGGGCTTCCACATCCAGCCTGGTCACCTCCACTGAGTGAAGCCCAGGCAGCACCTCCAGTTGGGCCTCAAAAAAGACGTCTTAGTTGGGGCAAGGAGGCAGAGGCAGGGGCAGGCAGATCTGTGTGAGTTCAAGCTAGCCTGGTCTACAAAGTGAGTTCCAAAACAGCTGAGCTACACAGCTTATCTCAAAAAGCAAAAGCAAACCAACAAATATCTCAAGCATAATGTGTTTAAAATCAAACTCCTGGCCCTTCCAACCTCCCCTCTTCTGGAATGGGAAAAGCAACCTTGGAGTAAAGACAACCATTCCGAACTCTGCTTCCCGTGTACAGCCAACCCAGCCTCAGATCTGCTGCAAGCGTCTGTTTCAGCCTCAAGTTAGAGCCAGAACCCACAGCCTTTGTCTCCTCACTGCTGCCACCGAGCCACCTTTGTCCTGTCTGACAGCCATGCCTTCTGGCTCAGCTCCCTGCTTCTTCTCATGACCCCATGACCTCTCCACCTAGAAACCAACATGACATAACTGCCTATGCATTCGAACCCCTTGGTAAGCTGTAGAAACTGCAGAGTCCAGACCACATCTCAGACCAATCAAAAGCTGGCATGGGTGTGTCTGCCTCTGAAAGTCAAATCGAATCATTCTCCTGCCTAGAAACTTTAGCTGGTTTCTTGTCTTTGAATAAAAGCCAAAGTCCTGGTACACCCCCACCCCCCTTTAGCTAGCAGTTCCCACACTTCAGCTCTGCCCCACTGGTGCATGCCTGACTCTCTCAGTCTGCACAGGACTTGATCATTTGTGTTCTATCCAGCCTCCTGGGGTCACTAATTTTCCAGGTCTGGGCACCATGGCAAGGGCCTACTTTCCTGGCACAGCCTGCCTACCACCTCTCAGAATGCATCTTCTTTTACTCTCCATGGGCTTGGTTAATGCCAGATACACTAACATTCTTCATCCTAATCAAGCTAGACACTCACATTTTCTTTTTGCTGTTCCTTCTGCCTCAAGATCCCCACCTGCCACCTCTAAAGCCACCATATCATATGAGGCTTCTCCAATAGCTTATGTAAAATCACCGCCCTCCAGCCTGTCCAGAGGCTTGGTGGTAAGAGTGCTTGCTGTTGCAAGCATAGGACCTACGTTAGGATCCTTAGCATCTACTTAGAAAACTAGGCTTGGTCTGGCTCAAACACAAAATCCCAGTGCTGAAGGAAGTGTAGACAGGCTTGCTCAGGCTTGATGGCTTGGGTTAGCTTCAGCTCCAGGTTCAGGGAAAGACTGTGCCTCAGGGGAATAGGGCAGAGAGTGACAGAATACACGGACAGGCAATCAGGCACAAACGCACGAATGCACGGCACACGAGTGAACACACACACACACATTGCTCCCCTCCTTCCCTCTGTATCCCTCACTTCCACTTTACCTTTTCCATAGATCCCATCATCCATCATGTGTTGACACATATGTGTATTTGGTTTTTCAGCCCCACCCGTTCTAAAGCATAAACTTAATGAACACAAGGACATCTGTTCTCACTGCTGTTTCCACAGCATGTCAAACCACATCTGGTCCACAGCAAATCTCAACAGCTATAAATGGACTAATGGAAACCCAGATCAGACTTACTGTAGTTCCAGGGGCAGCCAGCAGAGGCCGCTGTGGTGCCACTGATAGGACCAGGGGCACATGCTCTTAATAATCAGCCAGCTGCTCCCGTTCCTGGGTGGGAAACAGCCACCAATCAGGCCCAGCTGGGGTATGGATGCATGTTTATTATTATCTCCAAGATCTGGTTGGGGGCAGCTCCGGGAGATCAGCTGCAAGCCATATTCGGTAAGCTTTCTGCAAGGAAGGCATCAGGGTGAGGACAGTTTAACAAAGCCACAACGCATGGACAGACAACAGCTCCCGGGGAGAAAAGGGGAGGGGGAAAGAGTGAATTCGGCCAGACTCAGGAGGCCCAGTCCGGGGTTGCAATTAGAGTGAACATGTGGAGTTGACATCCAGAAACTAGATTCCCAAGAATTACGGAGAGCACAGGCAGGCACGAAGCCTGGCTCAAAGGTGCCCCCGGATGTCCTCGGCTCTTTCCCTGTGCTTTAGCCCTCACACGCACAAGCACTTTCAGACATACGCGGCTCCAGTTCTCCTTAGAAGCTCACCTACGATTGTTCTTTATGACAACATATTATACAAAAATTCTGGGCTTAAGAATTTTAAAACAAGCAGACAAACTTTCGACCCACTTTTGGATGTGTGACTCAAGATTTTACTTGAAAAATGTGGTTGGCACACCTGTGTCTCTTCATTTGGGATACTTGATAACGTTCTGTGAGCCACCCAAGTGTCCAGATAACAGGAGGTGACTTATTAGCTCTCACTTTGCACTTGAAAGCCAGAAGAGATCTTATCAGAGCCATTTTCTTGGCTTTGGAATTCAGGGGAGCCACCGGTTCATTTGCATACAATTTGCATGCCTCTTAAGCATATTAGCTAAACATTCCGGAAACCCTCACCATGGGCTCAGAAACCCACTACAAACTTAATTTCATTTAATCCACCTGAAAATCAATGAGGGGAGGCCTGTTCTACTCTCCCACTATCTCAAATGATACTCACTAGTTTTGAGTAACCTGCTGCCCAAGCCAGGCTAAGCGAGGAGTCTGAGGCCCCCTAAGAGGATGGGAGAATCCTCTGCAGAACAGGCCATAGAGGGAGCCAGAAGGGCAGTGAAAAGCCACCTGGCTTTACAACACGTTTGTCCTCTGCCAGCTGCTGATTTTCCTGCCACAAAATGATTTCAGTGTTTCCCTTGAAAGTTTGGGAGGACTGAAGCACTTAAGCCTGGTGGGACTCATTAAACAGGAGTTTGCCCTGGGCTGGAGAGATGGCTCAGAGGTTAAGAGCACTTGCTGCTCTTGCTGAGGACAGTGATTGGTTCCCAGGACCTACATTGGGCTTATTATAGCCACCCACACCCATTCCAGGGGATCTCATGCCCTCTTCTGGCCTCTGTGGACATTGCACACATGGTACACATAAGCGTACGTATAAAATAGTAAGACAAAGAGCCCTGTAGTTTATCCTGAGACCTTGTTAAAAGGTAAGAGTCCCAAAGCTCTGAGAGGCAAGCACTTTGGCCTCACCTCTCAATGTGTCCCCTCAGGCTTTACAGCCATACCACAGACCATTCTCTAAATAAAAACATCCTCGTGCTATGATTGGTCTGAGGCCTTGGATTTCCCCAGCTTGCTCGTGGTGAAGTTGGAGCCATGCTCCCCACAGCTGTGGGATCCTGAGACAGTCATTGTTTAGCCACTGTCCCCTCCTACTAGCTCACCTTTTCTACTCCCACTCTGAGATTTGAACGGAGAAATAAGGCTAGGAAAGGCTAAAAGCTGCCCTAGTCATCAAGAGAATTAAAGTGGAGAGAAGGGTGAATGAGAAAGGGGGGGGGGGGAGACTGGGGCTGCCCACTCTCCAATCAAGAGCCTCTTAGCGCTAAGCTACCCACTTGGGCACAGCAGTAGTACACAGTACAGTGACAGTGTAGATGGCTTTTGGTATGCCAGCTGCAAAATGCCTTAGTGAGCATTTAATTTCAGGAAAGCTTCATGCTTAGAAGATTGTATCAAGGGATGTCATGAGTTGTACATCAGGAGGCTCCTATTGGCCACACCAGCCTCAGCACCCTATGTCCTGACCTCCACCGCGCCCCACCCCAGCTCTGCCTGTTACCACTCTGACTCAGATGACCTTACAGTTCCTTCTAACACGACTGGAACCGTGGAAACATGACCTGAAACATGACTCAGTCAAGGCTGTGGTGGGGGCACTTGGCCCCACCAGGATTGTTTTAATCCCTGGGTAACTTTAGGCAGGGTCGACACTAAGGTACCTTCTTTAGGCAAACACTCGCGTCCTAAAGCTTCCCTCTGTCGTTTCTCTATAAGACTTCCTTTCCCAGAACCCTTTGTGTCTATGACTGGCTCCATAGTTAGTTGTGTTCACATACTCGGTCTTATGCATACAAAGCAGAGGGCAGCTTTTTGGAACCAGTCCTCTTAGACATGGTTTTCAGGGTTATCTTTAAAACTGCCTTCTTAGAGGAGTGAACCTAACTCAGAGAGAAAAGACCTTTATGTTGAATTTTGGGAATTCCAAAGTAGAGAATGCTCCTAGCACAGCTCAAATGTCTGAGGAAGACAGCCAACGTTACCCACCTGCGATTCTAGCCCAAGCTCATACTTCTGAGATTTCAAGTCATTTTCCTGATGCAGCTCTGGTCTCTCCTGGGTCTAAGAAGTCGGGTTTTCCTTCTTATCATGTTGAATCTAAAGTCATTTATCTCCATTTCCTCGGAGCACTCTATAATCCACCTCCACTTCCATCTAGTGCCTGCAAGCTAGGGAGAGGAAGAGACCCAGGCTACCTGTCCTTCACTATTGCCCCCCTCCCCAACCCTGAGGCAATTAGATTAGCCCCTCCTGAAAACCTTCAAGCACTGAATCCCTGTTGCCTTGTTGCCACTGGACATTAGTCATGATGGGAAATGGTGCCTGTGCCAGCCCTCTAGAGCTCTTCAGAGCTGGAGAGAAGGCATGGTCTGTAAAACACTTGCAGCTCAGGTATGAGGATCTGAGTTCTGTCTAGTAGGACTCGGCCATCTGAGGGATTCTGCCAACATCTTCATGAGATCACTGGTGCCTCCTTGCAAGAACGCACTGCTATCAGGCCTGTGGACTAGGCATTTTCTATAGAAGGAGAGGGTCCCTGGGCCCCCTGTGAGTACCTAGATATTCCTCATGGCTATTTGTGTGCAACCGACCCCATTTTTAAAAGAATCTCCATTTTGTGTAAGAGCAGGGGCTAAATTCTAATTCCAGGAGGAAAATCACACCTATGATGACCACTACCCCCCCCAACCTCCTTAGCAACAGCCAGGCTACAATAGCAGGACCAAGGTACATAGAGATAACCTAAGACATTCTGCAGAGAATAGATAACCTGACTATCCTGGTTGTGAGGTGGTCCTGCCCCCATGTTTATTTACTGCAGATTAGGCCAGAAATGCAGTTTTAAAAATATTAACTTGATTATCTGTACGGAAACTCGCCAAGTTTGCTGTAACCACAATAAAAACCCTGCACCCCTAAACTTGGGGTTCTCATTCTGACCCACTGCGATGGTGAGTGTGTGAGAGACTTTACTCGTGACCTCGTACTAAAAGACCCTTGTGTGTTTGCACCGGAATTGGCTCCTCGGTGGTCTTTGGGGGTCCCTGCTACTTGGGCATGACAGGTGTAGCAGCATGCACTTATAATCGCAGTGCTGGAGATGTGGAGACAGGTGAGTATTTGAAACAATCTGGCCAGCTAGCTTAGCTAAATGGGCAAGGTCTAGGCCAGAGAGAGATGTCTGAAATGGCAAGGGAACTAGCAGAGGGTAGGCAAGGGTAAAGTACTTGACTGGCATTCATGAAGATGTGGCCTCAATCCTCCGAATGGGGATGTAGGGTGTGGAACCCAACCCCCCACCAAAAAACAAAGCCAAGATGGACAGCTCCTGAGGACCACCTGAGGCTGACCTCTGCATCCTCAGGGGTGTGCACAGGGGGGTACAGAGAAGTGAGATGGGCAGGCTGGACCCTCCGTGAGGACAGCAGGGCAGCCCTACGCCCTTCCCACTCTATTGTATGGTTTCTGAGGACTCTGTCCTTCCCCCTCTTAGGTTGGCACAGAGTCCTGAGCCGTCAGCATCATTTTCCACTCTAAACCCTTCTAAGCCCCTCTCCAGCACTCTCTCTCTCTTTATCATGGAAATGAGAAACTGGAAAGGGAAGCGCCTCCTCGCTGATGGCATGCAGCTAGCCCTGGGCCTTTTGTTCCTAGGGCTGATGTCAGGCTGTGGGTTGTGCGACACTGAGCAGTTCACTCCATTCTCATAAGCTGCAATTTCCCCCTGTAAAGTGAGAAAAGAAAACTCAAGTTGTTCCAACTCCCAGCGCACCTCTGTGTGTGTGAGATGGGTTTGTATACATACATGTGCTTGTGTGTATGCATGCACAGGCCAAAGGATGATTTGGGGTGTCGGTCCTCAGGGGCTACTTGTTTTGAGACAAGTCTCTTACTCGGTCCTGGGGCTCACTGACTAGACTGGCTGACCAGCCAACCTCAGGGAGCCCTGTCTTCCCCTCCCCAGCCCTGTGACTACAGGCTTATTGGTCCAGGTGAATTCTGGAGATCAAACACAGGTCTCCATGCTTGTGCTCTGTTAACAACCTAAGCTATCTCCCTAGTCCTCAACCCATCTTTTAACTTCCATTTTACTTCAAGTTCAGAAGCCATTCCCACAGCCCCTGGTGGGACCAGTGAAAATGGCAGCAGCTAGTGAAAACAAAGTTTTGAGATTAGAGTCTGTGTTTCATGTACATGGAACTCAGCTCAGAAGTTTGGGGTTTGGCTATAGGAGAAGGTCTAGTGCTGTCAATCACATTGCTAGGATCTTTATTCATTGTATATGCACTGCATGGTATGAGCACAGCATGGTATGCACACAGCACTATATGTGCACAGCACTGAATGTACACAGCATTGTATGTGCACAGCATCTGGCTTGCTTTGTTTTCTGCACCTACAACTCTTTAGCACATCTGCAGCCTGCCAGTCAAAGCCAGACTGCCAGCTGTTAGTGTGAGCAGACTTTCATTGGAACATAGCCACACCCACTGTGATGGTTTGCATATGTTCCACTCAGGGATTGGCACTATTAGAAGGTGTGGCCCTATTGGAGTTGGTGGGTCACTGTGGGTATGGGCTTTAAGACCCTCATCCTAGCTGCCTGGAAGTCAGTATTCTGCTAGCAGCCTTAAGATGAAAATGTAGAACTCTCAGCTCCTCCTGCACCAAGAAGCCTGGATGCTGCCATGTTCCTGCCTTGATGATAATGGATTGAACCTCTAAACCTGTAAGCCAGCCCCAATGAAATGTTGTCCTAAGAGTTGCCTTGGTCATGGTGTCTGTTCACAGTAATAAAACCAAATAAACTAAGACAGCCACCCTCTTTGTGGTGTATATGACAGCTTTCTTGCTGGTAAGGAAGAACTGAGTAGCTACAACAGAGACTGAAGGAAAGACAAAATGTCTGTTATTTGACCCCTTACATGCAAGGGTTAAAACCAGCTGAGTTCTTCCTGCCTGCAATCCCAACACCCAAGAGCCTGAAGCAGGAGGATTGCTATGAGTTCAAGGTCAGCCGAAGTTAACTAGTAAGGTTCTAATGAAAGACCCACAACGTGAGGACTCCCCCACGTTCTGACTCAGGAGAGGCGACACCCCAAAATCACCAACGAGAAAACGGTCTTGTTGCAAATTGCAAGAGGATTTTTATTTAAGAGCGCTCTCGGGCCCACGGTCATACACCACGCAGGGGTAGAGGACTGTGGCGCCCCGAGTAGCTGGGTAAGGGGGTATTTAAAGGAAGAAACCGAAACTCAAGGAAGTGGGGAGGGCTTTGTTGGAAGATACCAAAGATACCAGTTAAGAGTCACAAGGAAGTGTAAAGTTACAAGAGTCACAAGGAATACCTGGTAATTGTTAACTCTCAAGACAGCTTCTAAGAGCCCCTAACAATAGCACATTTGCATTGCAGGTTCTGGTAATGGCCAGGGTGACTTTCTTTGAATGAGCACTCTTTGAACCCAGGAAGCGGGTGGGTAGAGGAATGTCGCTATCTCTTTTATGATTAGCATACCTTTACAAAGGCCACATTCCCAAGCCTGGGCCTAAAGGCCTAGAATTCTGTTTTTATGTTGTTATACTTTCATTCCCCCCTTCTACTTGTTAGTAGTTCTAATCTTAGAACTAGACACAATTTTTTTTTTGACATACTTGATCCTTTACTTTAGGGCATGGTACTGTTGTCTTAAAACTAAAAGCCACACTGCACTAATTTCTGTTTTAATAAAGGTGACTTGTCTATTTAACACACATGGACCTATAATTAAAAGCAGAAGCAAAATCAAAAGGGGTCCCATAAAGGTAGAAAGTAGGGTCGTCAAGAGTACAAGATAAGGGCCTTTCCACCGGAGTCTCAAGGTTTTCTGCGTGGAGACGTCTAATGTAGCAGGTCTTCTTTTTTTGAGTAGGCCTCCTGGAGCTGCTTTTTCGCTCGCTGTCTCACTCACTGGAGCACCTTGAGCCTAGAGAACAAAGGCTGGGAAAGCAGCATGTCAGCACTATGCACAGAGGCTATTTTTACCAGTGGAGGGGGGCCCCCTGTAGAGTAATTTATAGGGGGGTCAGTCTAAACTGTCCAGGGGTGTTTCTATCCCTGAAGAGCATAAAGGGTAGGAGAGCTATCTAATCATAGCGCCAGTCTCCGCTGTCAATTTGGTAAGGATCCCTTAATGGTTCTATTAATTTTTTTTACCTGTCCTGAGCTTTGGGGCCTGCGTGCACAATGTAACTTTTAACCGATCTCTAATATCTTGGCCAGTCCCTGATTTACCTGGGCAACAAAGGCAGGTCTATTACCTTGGGAAGATTTCTTTTAGAAATTCTACCTCATCATAGCACAGTCCTTGAAGCTTTTGACTATTTCCTCTGCCAAGTCAGAGTCCTGTAACATAGCAGTCAAAGGACCTAACCACACCTTTGAATTTTTTTGGCCCCCAGGCCAAGTCAAATACTGTCCATAACTTGATAGTGCTCAGCGACGTATCTAAAGCTGGTCTCTCTGATGTCATAATAATCTTTAGGGCTCCTTGACTGCCAGGATCACTGCTCCTTGGGCCTCCTGATTGGCGGTTAGATCTGCCACCTGAATTTTTTTAGCCACAGCATCTTAGGTCTTTTTCTGTAGATGTCAACAGCCCTCTTTGTATATTGCCCCGTACAGTGGCAAAAGCATACCTGTTGTCAGTGTAGACTTTTCTTTGCCATTTATAGAGCTTGTCTTAAAGTCACAAGTTCAGCTTTCTGGGCCGACATCCCTCAGGAAGGCTGCTGGCCTAGATCACTTGCTTTCTGTTCACCACCATACTGCTGTCCCCGCCTTCTGCTTACCTTTAACCTCGAGGCTACTGTCCTCAGACCAAGGCTGATCTGATCCTTCAGATCATTTCTTTTGCCAGAATGTCAGCGCAGTGATGAGTAGGTGCAGTCTCACGCAGTGGGACAGCAGGTGGAATGAAGCGAAGATCACTCATTTAGACAACAAAAAGCTCTGATGTGTCACAGGAGCGTTGGTAATGCTTTCAAGAGTGTGGGATGCCACTACAGTTATTTGCTGTCTCAGAGTGAGCTTATCAGCATCCTTGACAAGCAGATTATGGCAGCAATAGCTTTCAGGCAAGAAAACCACCCGCTGGCAACAGGGTGTAACTTCTTGGATAGGTAAGTCACTGGCCTTTTTCAAAGTCCCAAAGTCTGAGTAAGGACTCCTCTGGTGACCCCTGCTCTCTCTTTTACATAAAGAGTGAAAGGCTTGGTTAGGTCAGGCATAGGCTGGCCATCAGTAGGGCCTTTTTAATCTCTTTAAAGGCTTTCTGGTGATCTGGGGTCCACACAAACACCTCCCTTTTTTGGTTAGGGGGTACAACTGGGCAGCTACGGTCGCCAACCCAGGTATTTAGAGTCTGTAGAAGCCAGCAGTACCCAAGAATTCTCTTACTTGCCTTGGTGTAGTTGGGGTGGGGATCTGAGTTACAGTCTTTTTCTGGCTTCTTTTAGCCACTGCTTTCCACCTCGAAGGGTGTATCCCAAATAAGTCACTTCAGTCTGACACAGCTGAGCCTCTTTAGCTGAGGCTCGGTCTTTAGTTGCCCAGGTTTTCTGTCTAGATCCTGTCTTTTTTTTTTTTTTTTTTTCTCCTACCACTGTGGCAAATTTTTTTCTTGTCTACTATCCCTCCTGTTTTCTCTTTCTTTTGCCTCCTGCCTCTCTCTCTCTCACACACACACTTTCTCTGCCTCTTTTACTAGATCGCATAACTGTCTCCTTTTTGTAATACACCTTTTAATCTCTGAAGTTTCTTTCTGATATCGGGAGCTGACTGCCTTATGAAAGGCCATGGCCACTGAGGCCTTTTGGGCTTCCGAGGTAAGATCAAAGGGAGTGAACCGCCTGAAGGCTTCCATAAGCCTTTCAAGGAACACAGAGGAAGGTTCGATCGGCCCCTGCATTACCTCTTACCTTAGCCAAATTAGTGGGCCCGTTTTGAGGCACCTTGGAGACCGGAGCCTGGTAATAGATTTTTAAGCTCTCCCTACCTTTAGCCATGTTGCAGTTTCAACTGGGGCGAGTCAAAGGGAATCCCATGTCGATCTCATTTTGTAGCTGTGTAGACCGCCCGTTGGCTCCCAGGCTATTTTTCTAGCCTCTAACAGAATTCTCTCTTGCTCTTCGGTTGTTAAAGGCATCTGTAACCGCTGTTGACAGTAATCCCAAGTAGGCTGATGAGAGAACATAAGGAACTCCGCCAACCCTGTGAGGCGTTGGGGATCCTGAGAAAGGGGGTGGTTAGTTTTCTAGTTATAAATACCAGCAGAGGAAAATGACCAGTACTGAAGGGTTTAAAGTTTGAGTGGGTCCACCAGAGTCCGCCCGGACTCTGCTCTGCAGGTCCCTGTGGATCCATGTACTCACAGCGGTCCGCCTCTCAACGCCCCGAGGGGTTTGGGGTTCCCTTGGCGGCTGGGGTCGAGGCTGTGGATAAGGGGAAGGTTATGGACTAGGCCACTCAGGAGGCTTTATAGATTTTAGAGGAGCCGATTTAGCTGGTTGCTCCAATTTAGGAGAAGCCTTCAATTTCTCTTGTAACATGAGAGCACAACCACAATTTTGAGAAGCAAAACTCAATTTTAACAGTGTAAACAATCTATTTTCTTTAAAAATGAACTCTAAAAACATTACTTGCTACAAAGTTTGGCTGTCTGTTCCTGCACACAAACACAAGAAGGTGTAGCCGCCAATATATCTCAAAGACACTACCCTAAATCTTATCTTTTATAAATCAGATTTCTAGGATAAGAATTACACAGAATATTACCCAATTCAGGCGTATCTTTAGAGACCTGTTCCCATGGGTTGTCTCATGTTGCATGTTGTAGTTCTAAATTACTCTAACCCAGAGTTACCAGTTTTAAGTCAACTTTTTGTTACCAATGTTACAAATTTTTAATCATAACCAATAACTTATGAGCCACTAATCTATAACCAAGACATATAAAACATATTTATACTTTTGAAACTATTTAGAAACAAAAATGAAATGGCCATATACATTTGCTCATTTAAACCAAACAAAATTCTTAATTTTTCTAGCTGTAATTTCAAAAGAGGAGCACCTTGTCACCTGATGAATCCAATTTTTGTAGGAAAAACAGCCATCTGTTCCCTTACCATAGAACTTTGAGAAGCTGCTGGTCCCTATAAGAACAGCATTTATAATCAGTGCCTAGCAGGGCTTCTCTAGCCACACTAGATTCCTAACTACAGGTGCAGGGTTCTAAAGACCAATTAATACTGTTTATTTTATTTTATTTTATTTTTTTATTACCAAATTATCTCCAGATAGTCGGAGAGTACTGCTTTTCTCAAAACCCATTTTCTCACATCTCAGGTGTAAACTATCTCTAGTCAGGGTATAAAGCACCTATGAGAATTACCTTTGTTTCTCTAGATTTTCACATAGCTCTAAACACGTACACAAAAACACATAAAACAGAAACCAACAAATCTAGACACACTCGACCCTTTCTTGTCCTCCACAAGCAGGCAAAAGAATTAGACGATGTTGGAGGGGGAAGCTTCCGCTTCAACAGAACTCGGTCCCTCTGACCGATCCGGAGACGGCCAGGCGTCCCTGACTCTCCTTACCTCCCAGGGCGTCCCCCAGGGCCACAGCCTGTGGTCCTCTTAGCACGTCTGCCGACCACAGTCCTCCGGTCCTTACGGCCCAAAAGGACAGCTGCAAATACAGACGCGCGCATTTCAGAAAACCCCATCACCCCATCGTCTACAAACACCGTCGTCCACTTCTACCTAGACGACCAAAACCAGAGAATCTCACTTGTTTCTCACTCTGCCAGGTGTAAAACCAAAGCACGAGGAGGTGGGACTCGAACCCACGATCTCGTAACCCTGAAACCAAAGCACGAGGTGGGACTGGAACCCACGATCTCGCAACCCGAAAACCAAGGCACGAGGTGGGACTCGAACCCACGATCTCGTAACCCTGAAATCAAGACACAAATTTAATAAACTCAGATGGATCCAAACTCAGACTTTGCCGTGTTTCAGAAACATAGGACAAGACACAAACAACCCAACATAACAAGCACATGTTCCAATGTTCGTTTCAGAAAACAGACACTCAAAACAGATACACCGGCCGGCACACACACAAGAGGGGATCCCCATACCTCCAAGTCGGTTCTCGGGTGTGAGGGGTGGTCGCGTTTCCCGGCCAACGCACCAAATGAAAGACCCACAACGTGAGGACTCCCCCACGTTCTGACTCAGGAGAGGCGACACCCCAAAATCACCAACGAGAAAACGGTCTTGTTGCAAATTGCAAGAGGATTTTTATTTAAGAGCGCTCTCGGGCCCACGGTCATACACCACGCAGGGGTAGAGGACTGTGGCGCCCCGAGTAGCTGGGTAAGGGGGTATTTAAAGGAAGAAACCGAAACTCAAGGAAGTGGGGAGGGCGTTGTTGGAAGATACCAAAGATACCAGTTAAGAGTCACAAGGAAGTGTAAAGTTACAAGAGTCACAAGGAATACCTGGTAATTGTTAACTCTCAAGACAGCTTCTAAGAGCCCCTAACAATAGCACATTTGCATTGCAGGTTCTGGTAATGGCCAGGGTGACTTTCTTTGAATGAGCACTCTTTGAACCCAGGAAGCGGGTGGGTAGAGGAATGTCGCTATCTCTTTTATGATTAGCATACCTTTACAAAGGCCACATTCCCAAGCCTGGGCCTAAAGGCCTAGAATTCTGTTTTTATGTTGTTATACTTTCACTAACTAGCCTGAGCTTTAGAGTAAGACCTTCTCTAGAATAACTATATAAAATTTGAAACAGTACTTTCAGGTTTTATTTATTTATTTTTAAGATAGGGTTTCTCTGTGTAGCTCTGACTGCTCAGGAACTGGCTCTGTAGACTAGGCTGGCCTCAAACTCAAGAGACCAACCTGATTCTGCCTCCTGAGTGCTGGGAATCAAGCTGTATGCTCCCAGGCCCTGATTATTTTTTTTATTTGTGATAATGTGGTATTTGTTTAATTTAGTTTATTAATATGTTTATTAATTTTCTAAAATTATGTGTATGTGTACATGTTTATATATGCATGTGGTAAGTGTAGGTACCTGCAGGGGCCAGAATAGGGTGTCAGATTCCCTGGAGTTGGACTTACAGGCAGCTTTGAGCCACGCAATGTGGATGCTAAAGACAAACCAAGGTCCTCTGCCAGGGCAGTAGTTCTTAACTACTAAGTCATCTCTCCAGCCCCTGGTTTGTTTGTTTGTTTTCTTTCTTTCTTTCTTTCTTTCTCAGTCACTTATTTTGGCAGAGCCTTGCTATGCATTTCTGGCTGGCTTGAAACTCACTATGCAGTCCAGGTCTGGAACTTGCAGATATCCTCCTGCCTCTGCCTTTTTTTTTTTTTTTTTTTTTTTCCTTTTTCCAATTTTTTAATTAGGTATTTTCTTCATTTACATTTCAAATGCTATCTGGAAAGTCCCCCCCCGTACCTTCCCCACCCTCACTCCCCTCCCCACCCACTCCCACTTCTTGGCCCCCTGTGTTCCCCTGTACTGGGGCATATAAAGTTTGAAGACCAGGGGGCCTCTCTTCCCAATGATGGCCGACTAAGCCATCTTCTGCTACATATGCGGCTAGAGACATGAGCTCTGGGGGGTACTGGTTAGTTCATATTGTTGTTCCACCTATAGGGTTGCAGACCCCTTTAGCTCCTTGGGTGCTTTCTCTAGCTCCTCCATTGGGGGCCCTGTGTTCCATCCAATAGCTGACTGTGAGCATCCACTTCTGTGTTTGCCAGGCACTGGCATAGCCTCACAAGCAACTGCTATATCAGCTGCCTCTGCCTCTTGATTACAGTCCTGTACCACCTTGCCTTGACCACTATATTTTAACCATGATAATTATAGTACTTCACTCTGCTAGGTGCCTTCTATGCCATCTGTTACCCAATGGACTTCCAGATGTGTGTCTCATTTAGTGATGGTGACAACTTCCATGACACACCCACACTGTCGTTCCTGGGTTCCTAAGCAGCACTGCCAAGTGGCACAGGTGACATTCCTGAGCCTCGGATTCCACCTCTAGGAACTTTCCCACGAATTTCCCTTTTCATCAGTTTGGTGGCCCAAGCTGTGAGAAACAGCTGTGAAGATTTTCTCCTTTGACTCGAAAGCTGTTCCCGAGTTCTGTTCAACAGGACAGCTCTCGCAGCCATGAGGGCGAGATCTCTGCATCTTTGTGTACAGGAGCATCTCTTTATTTTATTTTATTTTATTTTTATTTTTAAGACAGGGCCTCATGTAGCCAAGGACAACCCTGAACTGATCCTCCTGCATCTGCCTCCTGAGTTCAGGAGTTACAGGTGTGCACCACCACGCCCTGTAAGCATATAGTTTTTTTGCAGCCTACTTTTAATAAGGATTCAACCTCTCCTCTCGCCCATCACCCAGCAGAGGGAGTGGAAGGGAAAGGTTGTTAGGATAGGGGAAGTGGACCTGCTCAGCAATGGCTCTTTGGTCTTCTTGGGCAGCAGTTCAGTCCTGTAGCAAACACCAAATACGATTCAGCAGCTGCAGACCAGTCCTCTAGGCAGGCAGACACCAGGTACGAACCAGCAGCTACAGTCCAGTCCTTTCAGCAAGCAGACACCAAGCAGCTATAGTGAACCTCACGAGCAGTTCTTGGGCAAGATTCAGTGGCCGCATCGTCACAAGTTGAGCTCAACAACACTACGTAAGGTGAACCAATACATGTGTGTTGTTAGGGAAGAGTAGTGAGGTGGAGCAAACCAAACAAACCAATGCTCAGTGCTCATCTCCCACCGTCTGTGGGGTCATAGTTATACTCCTTCATCAAGTCCTTTCACGTGTCTGCTATAACCAAACATCCTTTCCCCTGTGCCTGTTTCAGGAAAACAATCTCTTACTTGCTTGCTTTAGCAAGACATCCTTTCACCTGTGTGCCCCAGCAAACCATCATTTGATATAACTAACTTTCAAAATAACTAGAAGTTTACCCCTCAACACCCAGTTTATCCAGTGCTAAGAAGCAAGCCCAGGGCTCCAGGCATACTAGGCAGGCAGTCTACGGCTCAGCTACATCCTCGGCCCCACACAAGAGTGTCTTATTCACATTTGACTGCCTTTCATAGCATTTATTTCTACAGTTGCCTGTGACTGACACAAACGCTCTCTGCTTTTCCTTTATGGCAATTGCCTTTCAAAATTTATTTATTTAGGAATAAAAAATGGAATTGATTCACATATTAAGAAAACCAGGATAATAACAGAGCAGACGGTATGTAAGTGTGACACAAGGCAGACAACAGTGGAGCAGAAATGCAAAGGAAGAAAGCCCTGAGTGCAACACACATACACATACACCATACCATACCACACACACCACACCACACACAGATACCACAAACACACATACCACATACCATACACACCACTCACACCACAACACACACACCACACATACCACATACACATATCACAAATACACCACACATACACACATCACACACATATACACATCACACACACCACACTCAAACATACCACACACATACCACACACACACCACACATATACCACACATACATACCTAACACACCACACATACATACCACACACATACACCCCACATACTTGCACAAATGCACACACTCACAACACCCCCAAGAAGTCTCGAGGCCTTGCCTTCTTCCCAACTGTAGATTCCCCGAGCTCAGGTTCCCTCTCTTGAGAGAGTTTTGATGAAATCATCTCTAATATCCGGTGCCATCTAGTTGTTCTTCCAGGCTTGGAATTCACCAGATTTTAACTCAAGCTACGATTCAATTAGACTTGCTAGAGCTGCCCTTTAAGAGCCAACAGCCCCACCCCATCTCTCTCCCTCCTTGATGAGCTGACACATCCCTCCTAGGCTGCCGCAGGAGTCAGTGCAAGCAGGAGCTCCCAGGTCCTTAATTTGCACTTCCTGCCTTCAAATCGAACAGGACCAGGTTGGCCCAGGACATTTACCAGGAGAAAAACATGTTCCTTGACATTTCCTTGTTCACAGATATTCTACCGGAGGCCCTGAGAGCTCCTCTCTCATCAGAGGACTCTGTTTGCTCCTCCAGAGACAACCATGCCCACAGCTTGCCACAGCTGGAAATGGGGTGGGGGCGGGCGTGAAGGAGGGATTTTATTGCCAAACATAAGAAGCAGCCTAGCAAATGGAGTCCAAGCCTGTGTGAGAAAGCAACCTGAGGGCTGGAAAGATGGTTCGGTCCATAAAGTGCTTGCCCTGCAAACACAAGGCCTGAGTACAGTCCCCAGAACCCAAGTTAAAAAATAAACTAAAAAAGCCAGGCTTGGTGGCATGCACTTACAGGAAATAGAGACATGTGGACCCTTGGGGTTCACTGGTCAGCTAGTTTTGCCCACATGTCAAGTTCCAGGCCAGTAAGAGAACCTATCTCAACAAACACAAGGCAGACAACTCCTGAGGAGCAACACTGGAGGTTGTCCTCCGTCCTGCACATACATATAAGCACACACACACACACACACACACACACACACACACACACACACACACACCACCTGCCCAGAAGTGGTGAGGGAACCGACTGTTCGCTGTTGCCTTTAAAGTTGCCTGAGCAGTGGGGAGCACCTAAGACCCAGCAAGAGCTGCAACCAGGGTACCAACCTCAGAGTTTAGCTCTTTAGCCCCAGCATCAGTCCTAAGAAGCGATAACCAACAGCATTTATTTCATTACTCTTACTCCTCCTCCTATTGATCACAGCTCCATGTGGCTTCACACCACCGACTATGATAGTTGTGGGAAAATGGTAAAGACTTCTGGATATATAACAACCAAAAATTAGCATGTCAGGCAAAACACCTACAGACATAAAATAAAAATAAAGGTTAAGACACACACACAGTGCATTCATGGCATTTGTGGCAGTGCCCGTCTGTCTTCGCTGTTCTATTCCGTGATGTCACTGCAGCCTTGGGGCTGAACACATGAGCCAGGTGCTCTGCAGCTCGTCAGCCGCTGGATACTAAGGAACGCTGCCTGACTGACCTCAGCCCAGACTCAGGGCTGCGACCTGTTCCAAGTCTCCTAAAGGCTTACTGTTCATGCCAAGTTTTCAGTTCCTTTAGAAACGGAGCGATCTAATCAGGAAAACAAAGACAGCGTTTCCTGCTACTGTCCCTCAGCATGTCTCAAATTAGTGTACGCTCGGAATGTATCGTAGTAGGATGTTTGGTTTTAAAATTGCTGTTTGGGTTATGACTTGAGCTTCATTAAAAAAAATCATTAAGTGAACGATGGCTTGGGATTAAACAGGATTTCCAACTATTTCTGAAATGGCTGTAAACACACTTCTCACATTTGTACCATGTATCCTTGTGAGTCAGTCAGCCTTCTCGGCACAGATGATAGAAAACCAAAATACCGGCCAGCTCCGAAGACCACTGAAGAGTCTGTGTCCTACAGCATCAAATATGCAGCCCAACATGAACTATAATAGGTAAGCATAAACAAGCTTATCCATCTCATTAGTATGCACATTTGATTTAGTCTAAAATCAATGATTAAAGTATACAGATACCGGGCTGGTGAGATGGCTCAGCAGTTAAGAGCACTGACTGCTCTTCCAAAGGTCCGGAGTTCAAATCCCAGCAACCACATGGTGGCTCACAACCATCTGTAACGAGATCTGACTCCCTCTTCTAGAGTGTCTGAAGACAGCTACATTGTACTTACATATAATAAATAAATAAATCTTTAAAAAAAGTATACAGATACCAAAGAATTGTTTTAAAATAAGTTTCTTGGGCTGGTGAGATGGCTCAACAGTGAAAAGGCTTGATGCCAACCCTGACAACCTGAATTCAATCCCCAGGACACACACACACAAAACACAATAAATAATTTTTAATGTAAAAAAATTGGGTTTATGTACATTTTATCATTGTGACCATCTGCTTCTATGCCTGTTTTATACACCTACATACTCTGTATTACATAAAAAAGATTCACAGGCATAAAGGGTCACAAGTGGAAAGTCACCCTGGTTCACATGAAGGAGGCAGGACTCAGAAGGGCTGTTAGCTGTTAGCAGTCTTAACTCGACTGCGAGCTTCACAAGTGCAAGGTGCCTGTTCCCTATTTTGTAAGAAAGGAGGTTGAGATTCAGGGAGGTAAGCTCACACGGCTAGGTAGAAATAGAGATGGGATTTGAACCCAGATCTTGTTCCAGTTCATCTTCCCATGAGGCTTCTGGAAAACAGGAGAGCTCAGAAACAGCAGGAGGGTCAGGAGCCTCAGCCTCCTAAGTAGCTGGGCTGTAGGTAGGTACTACTGAGGCTGATTGCTTCCTTAGTGTTATAAAAACAAATCTGTGCCCTTTATGTTTTTATTTTCTGTGTTTTTCCTCCCTCCCTCCTTTCCTTCCTTCCCCCTTCCCCCAGAGCTGTGGATTGAACTCAGAACTTTCTGAATGGTAAGCAGGCACTCTACCACGGAGCCATGGCCCCAGACACCATGCCGCTCACCTGAATCACTTCTGTGGCTGATCTCTGCTGCACAGACACAGCTCCAACCCACTAGGCCCTCCCTCATCTCCTAGCTTCCTGCAGAGCTCATTCCCCTCTCTGAAAAAATAAGCCAGGAATAAAAATATTTGGATGACTGGGGGAACTGGGTTATGCAGAAAGGGTAGGTCCTCCTGGGGAGGCCTTTACACAGATCTACCACCACGTTAGTGGAGCTTCCTGAGATGGCAACCTTCCCTCGCTGCTGGCGCATCTCCCTAGACAGAGAAGAGAAGAAGCCGGCTCTGTCAAGCTTCTGCCAGGCAGCCAGGCACAGGGGCCCCTCAGGCACTCGCTGCTTTCTCGCTCTCACCCTTTCTTTTGAGCCTGATGTCTTTTTTATCCTGCACCAAGGGGCTTTGTGTGTGTGTGTGTGTGTGTGTGTGTGTGTGTGTGTGTGTGTGTGTGTGCTTCTCTTCATTAATTTGATCACAGAGGGCAGATCTAAGACACGATTCAAATAAATGAAAGGTTCTCCAGGAGCTACCGAAGTAGAAGCATCTCCTCTAAGCGCTCATCTGTGCCTCTGAATTCATTAGCTAGGGGTATACCGCACCGCCAAAGAAGCACGTATGTGGTGCTCGCACCCTGGAGAGCCCTCTGCACGAGACACCAGGTCACCTTCCGCTGCTGCAGTCAACCAGACAAGTGTTGCATCTACCAACACTTTATCATGAATCTTGCCGCCTGCCTGACAGCCTCTGCCCCTCAGATTAGATTTCAGGAACTAGACTGTCGTTTTCCTCTACCTGGGAAGACAGTTATAAGCGCAGGGGAGACTAGCCATCGTTATAGGTAGCCTAACCAGAGAGGCAGCTGCAACAGAACAGCTCCCCTCCCCACCTCCCCGGCTGCCTGCAATGAAGGAGCAGTGGGCCACAGCTTGGATGGTGTGGTTATTATAATTGTTTTTTATTATGTGTAGATGTGAATCAAAGTTTGTATTGATTAATATTCTGCTGCTGTGATAAAATACCATGACCAACGCAATTTATAGAAGGAAGAATTTTATGCCTGAGTTCGAGGCCAGCCTGGTCTGCACAGTGAGTTCCAGGACAGACAGGGCTACACAGAGAAACCCTACCAAAATAATAATAATAATAATATTTTAAAAGGAAGAGTTTATTCTAGCTTATAGTTGCAGAGGAATAGGAGTCCACTCTGGTGAGGAGGCACGGAAGTGGAAGGTGTCCAGAGCAGGAAATAGAAGCTGAAAGCTCACACCCTCAATAGCAAACATGAAGAAAGAGTGAACCAGGTGTAACACGAGGCTTTTAATCTCAAAGCCCACATCCACTGACATACTTCTTCCACCAAGGCCACACACCTCTTAAACCTCTCCCAAACAGCGCCACCATCTGGGGACTAGGTATTCAAGTACCAAGTCCTGTGGAAGACGGTTCTCACTCAGATCACCACAGAAGTTAGCTCTCAGCAGCCTTCCTCAGGAACATCCACCTTTTTGAGACAGAATCTCCCTGGCCTGGAACCCAGCCAGTCTCTGCCGCCCAGTACTGGGATTGTAGGTGTGCAACGGCTGACTCTCTAATCAGTGCTTCAGAGTGGCAGAGTGATGACTGGAATCCACTCTGTCCTGAGCTCCAGGGTAGAGTGGCCCAAGTGTTTCCCCACCCGAGTCACACTGGCAAAAGGACTGAACAAAAGTCTCTGCCTCCCCAGGAAGACCCCCTCCCCATTCCTCCTCTGAGTCTCGATTTCCTGCAGTCTCTCAGAAGTCTCCTCACTCATCCAAGTCTCCATCTCTCCCCCTCGTAACTGCCATGAGGCAGGGGCATAGAAATGATAGTTATTCCTAGAAGGAAAAAAACTGTGTGTTTGTTAAAGACTCTACACACCTGACTGACTAACAGACAACTGACTGACAAACTGGCCAGAGTATCTGTGACTATGGAATGTAGGAATGTCACAGGTTCAAAAGCAGATTATCCTGGGCTATCATATATATATGCATGCATTTCCCTGGATCCCTGAAGCTAGAATTAGATGGTTAGACCACCCAGAGTAGGTGCCGAACTCCATCCAGTCTTCCACAATATAAGTGCATACTCATAACAGCTGAGGCATCTATCCAGTCCATTAGACTCTTCATAGACATTTATAACCACGTTTGTGAACAGACCCCCTACCTTCCACTGACCCAAAGGCTAAGGAGGCCTGCAGATAGTATCTGAGGCTTATAGCAGGGGCCTCACTGCTTTGTTGAAGCCACATGCCCAATGCCTACACCAATGCTTTTGAAGTCCCTTGATATGTGGTGGCTTCTTTGTTTTTACTCAAACCAAGATGGTGGTGGCCATTGTTGAACACTACAGCTGGGTATATGAGTGATGCCTCATAGAAGGTGTCTTAGTCAGGGTTTCTATTCCTGCACAAACATCATGACCAAGAAGCAAGTTGGGGAGGAAAGGGTTTATTTGGCTTACACTTCCATACTGCTGTTCATCACCAAAGGAAGTCAGGACTGGAACTCAAGCAGGTCAGGAAGCAGGAGCTGTTGCAGAGGCCATGGAGGGATGTTCTTTACTGGCTTTCCTCTCCTGGCTTGCTCTCTTATAGAACCAAGACTACCAGCCCAGAGATGGTCCCACCCACAAGGGGCCTTTCCCCCTTGATCACTAATTGAGAAAATGCCTTACAGCTGGATCTCATGGAGGCATTTCCTCAACTGAAGCTCCTTTCTCTGTGGTAACTCCAGCTGTGTCAAGTTGACACAAAACTACCCAGTACAGAAGGTAAGACCACATCCAAACCTTCCATCTAAGTGGTGACTCGACACTTCCCTATCACTATGTATCACCTGATTTCCTTGCCACTGAGGACAAATACCTGATAAGAGGCAACTTAAAGGAGGAAGGTGCGTTTTGTGATTGGAAGATAGAGTCTGTCATGGCAGGGGAGCCATGGTGTCAGGAGTGTGAAGCAGTTAGTCACATTCAGTCTGCAATCAGGAAGCAACAAGTAGACAGGAAGTGGGGAAAACCTATGAAATCTCACTGAAGGTGCACCTCCAGTGACTCACTTCCTCCTAAAGACTACAGAAGAATTTTAATCCAGCAACATGGCTGCTCTGGCTTGGGATCACATACAAAGAATTTATATGCCTGAGTGACTGAAAAGACACACCTTTAATCCCTCTGGCTGGAATAAAGACACCCCCCCCTTAGTACATACCTCTAATTACAGACAATGAAGATAAAGATGGCTTGTAGAAGGAAGCAGCCATGTTTGAAAGTTATGTCTACTTGAGGGGCAGACAAAATAATGAATCAGAGAAAGGTTTGACAGAATGAGTCAGAGACAGGATACGCCTAACTCTCAGGAGGACAGCATAGGAGAGGCTACTTAAAGAGCAGGTCAGAGTAGGTCAGGAATAGAAGGCAGTTCGGTTGAGTTCAGGAAATGCAGTGCAGTTGAGTTTGTGAAGTTCAGTTCAGTTCTTACTGTCAGGGCAGTCAGTGCAGTTCAATCCATGGAATTCAGAGGCAGTTTTTTCAAGCGGAGCAATTCAGTGAGAAGCCAAGAAAAGCCCATTTGAATCAGTCAGCTTGGAGAGAGGACTTTGAGCCAGAACAGCTGAGTTGAACCAGCCAGCCAGATCTCAGAAAGAACTTGAAAGGGTGAGTTTATTCAGCAGTAAGCCTCTGAGTAGACAATTGCATCTGACAAATAAAAGTAACTTTCTCAGACTCTAGCTCCCAAAAGTTCTACAACCTTCCAAAACAGTGCAACTAGCCGGAGGCTAAGCCCCTAAACACAAGAAACTATGCGGGATATTTTACATTCATATCAACACACACTACCAAAAAATGCTAACCTTTGAGATCCAGAGAACAGGAGCCACCTGGCCAAGTGCTGTGACCTCATACTGTCATTGGGAATGGTCATCTCTTTATGTTCCCAACACCTGGCACCCTCTGAAGCTTGGTAAATAACTCAAGTCCTGTGTGCATGGGAACATGTTTGTGTGTCCAAGTGTCCCTGGGTACCAGTCCGAGAAGTCATCTGATTTACTTTCCGCTGTCAAGTACAAACCACTCTAGGTTGTCAGCACTCAAACCCAGCATGACTTCCAGCATGTTGGTGGTGACCCCATCCTGGAATTCTTTCCAGGGTCAAGCATTCTCCAGCTCTGTTCTGTGCTTCTCCACAATGGGTCCTAGAAAGCAGAGAGGGAGGCACCTAGCATGACCTGAGAGGAGTCTCTTCTCAGCAAGAAATGTCTTTCTTCAGACTTAACCTTCCTACAGCCAGGCATCACAGACTGTATGTGCCCTCCTCTCTCCAACTTGCACTGCAGTGGGCAGAAAAAAAAACAGAAGCCTGTATCAGTTACTTCTGTTAAGGCTGTAACAAAATGCCTGAGGAATGCAGCACAAGGAAAGAAAGGTTTACTCTGGCTTAGAGTCTGAGTGTACAGTTGATCATGGTGCGGAAGCCCCAGGAGCAGGAGCCGGAGAGAGCTGGTCATGGTGCATCCAAAAGCAGGAAGCAGAGAGAGATGAACACTGGTACTCAGTCCACTTTCTCCTTTTCATCCAATCCAGGACGGAAGCCCACAGAATGGTGCCATCACATTCAGAATGTATTTTCCCACCTCAGTGAAACCTAGTTTCCTTTTTAACACACCCTCCCAGTGTGGCCCAGCGCTCTATATGACTCTAAATCCAGTCAAGTTAACAATGTAGATGAATGGAACCATGCTGGTTTTTCACTAACAAGGACCTGTCAGTGCCAGATCCCTTGAGGAGAAGAGCAAGGTGATCAGATGGCGGGCGGGTGTGTGTGTGTGTGTGGGGGGGGTCTGACCCTGTGGGGAGCACTGTGTGTAATCAGCACATACTTGCTGGTTCTCCCCTACCCTGAGTTTTGCCTCAAGTACCATTATCTCAGCACTATTATCTTATCTTATGCCTTCTGTACAATACTTATTAAATGGAGAAGCAAAATCAAGGCTGGGGAACACAGCCCTGTCTTGTGCTGTTGAACACACCGTCTGATTAATGAGGACTTTCTTTTTATCATCTTAGGATCTTTGAGCTGGGATTAATTTTAAAGGTCATCTATTTCCAAACCTTCATCTAATCCTCTCAAATTAAAAACCACACACACATGATATGTCTGTGTTGAATGTTCACAAGAACCACACTACGTATTTTATCTTAAGTCTCTCCACAGCACACTAGTACATGAACCCTTGCCTCAGCCCTCTGTGGTAGCACAGTTATACTCACCCCTGTGCACACCTGATGCCTAGGGCTCAGGAGTTTCTATTGCTCGGCCATGCAGCAAGCCCAGAACAAAAAGTTTCTTCAGTTTGGGAACCCCGAGGCTCTCCCCACTGCTTTAAATTTTTACAGTGGGTTGTCAATAATTTAAAAATGGAAGGCAAACATGAGAATCAGCCAGATTTTCAGCGTTTCCTGGGGAGCAGAAGACCTGGCCACCTCAGACTCATATTCCTACATGGAAAGCGAGAAGACTGGTGATGGGTCCTTTAGACGCAAGCAGATCATGTCAGTAACTTGATTAGCTTTCCAGCCTCCCTAACCACTTTTGGAACCAAACTCAAAGATGTCACAGAAGTGTAACTGTCCTTATAGGACAGAAGATACCTTCAAGAGAGACTTGAGCCCCTCCTTTTGCCTGGCATACAACTAAAGTAAATCCCAAGAAGTTTGAGTGCCCCCCCTCCCCGCCCTGCCCCAGGAGTCTCACACTAGGAGAAGAAAAAGGCTGAAGCCTGTTATCAACCAGAGTGGGAACACGACTCCTGGAAAGAGATCCCACAGTTCTGACAACTTGTCAGAGCGCCTAGAATCAATGCTGGGTAAAGGCACTTGCCCAAGTGAGCCCTGGATCCAATAGCTCCTTAATGTCACATCTTGTCATTGTTCCCTGTTCTGGACCCTCCACCCCGCTGATAAGCTTGGCATTCTGTCTCTCTACCCCTAGCCACCTGTCAGATCTGAGGAAACAGATAACAGATGACAGACAAACAGTATCTGGGGCACCCACAAGTCCACCAAGAGCCAGACTCAGCTGGTAAAAGAAGACCCTCCCCAATGGTGATGGGAGGGTGGGGTCTGGTTTTGTGAAATCATTCCTTGTATTATTCCAGAGAACAAAAGACAGAAACTTCTCAGAGCCTCTGGGGACAGCTGGATATGGAGCAGGTCTTTTGTTGCCACCTCTCCCCTACCTCTTCTGTCCTGTGAGAGACATCCAATGGATGAAGACGTGTACTTATTAGTTCATGGGGAGCAGGATCTGTAGTTGCTCAGTGTCTCTGTGTCTTTAGAAAGTCATATCCAGCACAACATGTAGAAGCTATTTAGTTTAATGAGCATGACCCTCCCCCATAGGCTCACATATTTCAATATTTGGTCCCCGTTGGTAAAGCTGTTTGGGAGAAGAGGTGTGTCCTGGGCATGGGCTTTGAGGTTTCTTTCTTCTTTTTTACATTGCAAACTAATTTTTTTTTTCATTATCTTTTGGCTTTGAGGTTTCAAAAGCCCATGCCAAGCCCAATCTTTCACGCTCTGACAGCTGTCTGCAGATCAGGTTGTGAGCTCTCAAATACTGCTCTCGTACTATGCCTCCCCGCCTGCCTGCCTGCCACCATGCTCCCTGCCATGGTGATCATGGACTTACCTCTGAAACTGTAAGCAAGCCTCTGATTAAATGCTTCTTTTATAAATTGCCTTGGTCACAATATCTCTTCATAGCAATAGCACAGTAACTATGACGGTATTCCATACTATCTGTTGAGCTGGCAGAGTACTCGTGTAACTTGCATGAAGCTCTAGGTTCAATTGCCAGCACCATAGAATCCAGACATGGTGGAAAACTAGGGGCTGGAGAGACAGCTCATTCAGTATAATACCTGCCATGCAAGCATGGGGACCTGAGTTCGGATCCCGAGCACCACCTAAAAGCCAGGCTCCATAGTGTACATCTGTAATCCCAGCACTGGGGCAGGAAATGAAGATAGGACTTCTTAGAGTTACAGGACAGCCAGTGTACCCCAATTGGTTAGAATTCAAGGATAGCCTTGAACTTCTAATCCTCCTGCCTGGAGGGGGTGGGGGAGGAGAAACCATTGAAACCTCCCATGCTGGGGGCCATTCCTGAGAACAGTCCATCTACAGTCCCCTAATAGTCACCAACCCACAGAATAGCCTGTGTATGTGTGGGGGAGGGGAGCAAGAGGCAGAAGAGTAAGGCAGAACATTGTTTCTTGACAAAGGAGGACATGGCAGAACAGTGGAAGGGAAAGTCTAAGAAGTATTGATGGAGAGGAAATGAGGAAGGGTGTTAGGATATTGGGGTTCTGTGAATGAGGATGGAGAGTGCTGGGCTGAAAGGCTGGAGTAGGCTGTGTGATAACGGGATACATGCACGGATGGTCTAACCCATCTTCAGACTGAGTTTCCCATCTGACTGCTCTCAGTACATCTTACCTCGGTTCCCAGAAGCAGCAGAGCTGGAGGTGGAGTTTCAGGTGTAAGAGCGTCTGCCAGGCGCACTGCTCCTTGACATGTTAAGTGGTACTTGGCCTTTGGTGCCTGACATTTCCACAAATAAGAAAGTGACATGCTCAATGGGCGCTCAAGTGCTCTGTGGAGTGAGATCCGTGCTAAAGGTAGAGAAATCGGGTGCCTGATGAAGACAAAGGGCATGTCAGCAACAAAGCTCTCTCTTGCAGTTATCTTGGGGCTCTCCCACCCCGTGCTCCTGTGTTTAGAAAGCCACACGTTCATGAGGGAGGCAGAAAGTGAAAGCACCGGATGATCACAGGCAAAGGGAGGCAAAGGTCTCACGAAAAGGAGGCGAAGGAGCCAGCTCACGCTCTTAAAACTGAGGCTCTTCTGTGACTGCCTTGTTGGTGTAGAACAGTTTCCCATGATTTAATCCTTTCTTCCAGGAGTTGGATGGAAATATGTGAGACTCAGGATGTGAACAAATAACATGTGTTCTGGAATACTGAATCCTGCAAAGGGTCAGGAGAGGCCCTGCCCCCAACACCTACCCCCATCCCCACCCCAGCTTTACAGACAAAGCCTTAAACAAATGCCTGAGGCCAGGGAGAAGACTCAGAGCTGTGGAGAGGAAAGTCCCAGCCTGCAAGCTGTGCAGAGGGCTCCAGGGTTGTAGCTTCACTGCTTTCCACCCATGCTGGAGTGGGCTTTGCAGTGATCCAGCTGCTTTTGAATCAAGTAGACTCCTGAAAATCACCCCAATAAAATGCATTGGTTTAATAAATTGGACTTTGGTGCAGTTGTTACTTTGGACCCTCCTGAGTTTCCTTTCTGGGGTGAGTAGGTGTGAGTATATATCATATCTCCCCAGGAAATTCTCCCACACTGCACATGTGGATTCAAGCTCATGTCCCGTAGTAGAGGGCTCACATGCTCAACTAGGGTGGCTTGGTTAGAGGCATAAGAGACAACCCATTATATCTATAGCTGGAGAGTTCAGAGATCTACAGAGAGAGCTAGCTATATTTTTAAAAATCATGCATGTGTGTGTATGAGAGAGAGAGAGAGAGAATGGGCACACATGTGCTTCAGTGTGTATGTGAAGGTCAAGGGACAACAAGGAAGGGTCCCCTCCTTCCACATCACTTGAGACAGGATCTCTTGTTTCTTCATTGTTGCATACAACAGGCCAGCTGGCCCACAGCTTCCAGAAGTCTGTCTCCACCACTCATCTCTCAGAGCATGGGGACCACAGAAACACCCAGCTTTACAGGGGTTCTAAGGATCCAAACCCAGGTCCTCGTGCCTGAGTGGCAAATGCTTTACCCACAAAACCATCTCCCTACCCTGAGAAGTGGCTCTTTTAGGTCAATTCAAGCAGAGAGCTGACTGTCCACGTCTAGAGCCCATCCCTGGACTTATTTGTAATGGATAGCCCAATGATTTGAAAGTGGGATCTAGGGCTGGAGAGATGGCTCAGAGGTTAAGAACTCCGACTGCTCTTCCAGAGGTCCTGAATTCAATTGCCAGCAACCACATGGTAGCCCACTACAATCTGTAATGGGTCTGATGCTCTCTTCTGGTGTGTCTGAAGAGAGTAATGGTGTACTCATATACATAAAATGCCACGCGCTCTGGTTGAGTCAGCTTGACAAGCCTAGAGGCTTAGAAGCTCTTCACTGAGGCAGAAGAGTTTCACGGAAACTCACTCCTGGAGTCTGGCATTCTCTCTAACCCATACATTAATTTTCCATTTCTGCGTTAGTCTAGTGTATGGATCCACGTGCTCTCTTTTAGTATTATCTTATTATAAGTGCCTTTTTTTAAATTCTTTTTTTTTTTAAAGATTTATTTATTTATTATATGTAAGTACACTGTAGCTAACTTCAGACACACCAGAAGAGGACATCAGGTCTCATTACAGATGGTTGTGAGCCACCATGTGGTTGCTGGGATTTGAACTCCAGACCTTTGGAAGAGCAGTCGGGTATTCTTACCCACTGAGCCATCTCACCAGCCCTATAAGTGCCTTTTAAGATTGAATTCTGACATAGCTAAAGCCAGTGTTCCAACAGTCCTAGAACGTCCGTGAGCAAGACCTTGGGCTTGCTATTCAGTGACATTCAGAATAGCCTCTGGTATTACACTATCACTTAGAATAAAAGCCAAGTCGAACCCATATACAGGAATTTACAATGGTTTAGGAAGTAGATCGGGCTATGGTTTTAGAGTATTGCATTATTCATGAGATGGTTAGCTAGAGTGGAACTCCCTAGTTAGAACCATGACTTGGGTGTGAAAGCCCTTGCCCTAAGAGAGTAAAGACCTCACACCTGGCTTATAAGACTATAGCTGAGTTACACCCATACATACATACATACATACATACATACATACATACATACATACATACATACATATTTACAATGGCCTAAGGGGAAGGTGGACTATACAGTAGACTAAAATAGGAACTATGGCAAGGGCACAAAGCCCTTGACCCTGGCTTCTAAGATTAAGTGAATCTTAGGTGGAGCCCTTGTTGATCCCAGTTGTTAACAATGAATTCTATCCCAGGTGGTCCCTGTTAGACCTTCTGTGTTTGCATTCCTCTGTTTTATGTAAGAATCCAGTAACCTCTTTGTACCTTGCAAGTGTGTCACCCAACTTCATTATTGTCTTCTGTATAAAAAGTCTGATGCTCTATTTGACAAATTACATTCAGATACTACACAACCTCTCCTGTGCTCATCTGTCTGTCAATTCATCTGACGCTTTGCCCACCTGTGACTAGAGACCCGTTCCACGCAGACAAAGGGGCCCAGAGGGTCTGCAGCAATAAAATAAATAAATAAATCTTTTTTTCTTAAAGCGGGATCTGTGTTATCATGAAAGCCCCAGACCAAACCTTACCTCTTGTATGAAGTCAAACCATTTATCTTTGTTTTATTAATTACATGTATTTATTTTGAAGGGGATATCCATGTGCCATGGGGCAGAGGGAGGTGTAAGTCAGAGGCCAGGTTGCAAGAGTTTGTCTTCTGCTATGTAGGTTCTGGGGCTCAAACTCAGGTTATCAGCTTTGGCAGCAAGCATCCTGGCCTGCTGAGCCATCTCACAGATCTGCCATCTGTCTTTTAAGTGGTACCCTTCCTTAGCTGTAACACAGAGAAAATAACAGTGCCTGCCATACTGAGTGATGCCGAGAAGTGCCTGAAAAAGTGTGCTCTGAGGACATTGTGGTGTCTGGCGCACAGCCAGTGTGTAACAGTGGCAACCACTAAATAGAAAGAGCTCAGATTCTGCTGTCTGTCTGCCATCCTAGCTGAGCATTCCAAAGTGGTACCTACCATCTGGATCCTGACTGTCCACCTGGCTGTGTATGGATCCTAAAGGCTTAGGAAAGCTAAGCTAAACAACACTTCCCAGAAGACATACTGCTGGAAGGAAGGGACTTGGGCTGGTCAGAGGTCTCCTCTACTAACACTTGCATCCGGGGACCCAGCCCTAGACAGTATAGCTTGTTGGCAAAGCCGAGATTTCCATACGAAAACTACTTGTCAGCACTTTGGACAGCATCCCAAGAATTCTGCAGTGCCAGAAAAGTGGGGGTGGGGGGTGGGGGGGGGTTGGGGACAGATCTCAGGCTGGTAGAAGCTAAGAATTTAGCAAGAGACGATGCAAAATTTCCTCCTTAACTTCTTATAGTTGGGGGAAATTGTGCAGGCAAGGGAATAATAGTGCAAGGCAGCTAAGAATGAAATGTCTCACACATGTGGCTTTCACTCTCCTCTCCCACAGAAAGCCCACTGCTTGTTAAAAGTTTGGATGAGGAAAGAACCCAGATGCCCCTCAACAGAGGAATGGATACAGAAAATGTGGTACATTTACACAATGGAGTACTACTCAGCTATTAAAAAGAATGAATTTATGAAATTCCTAGGCAAATGGATGGACCTGGAGGGCATCATCCTGAGTGAGGTAACCCAATCACAAAGGAACTCACACAATATGTACTCACTGATAAGTGGATATTAGCCCAGAAACTTAGGATACCCAAGATATAAGATACAATTTGCTAAACGAATGAAACTCAAGAAGAACGAAGACCAAAGTGTGGACACTTTGCCCCTTCTTAGAATTGGGAACAAAACACCCATGGAAGGAGTTACAGAGACAAAGTTTGGAGCTGTGATGAAAGGATAGACCATCTAGAGACTGCCATATCCAGGGATCCATCCCATAATCAGCCTCCAAACGCTGACACCATTGCATACACTAGCAAGATTTTACTGACAGGACCCAGATATAGCCGTCTCTTGTGAGACTATGCCGGGGCCTAGCAAACACAGAAGTGGATGCTCACAGTCAGCTATTGGATGGATCACAGGGCCCCCAATGGAGGAGCTAGAGAAAGTACCCAAGGAGCTAAAGGGATCTGCAACCCTATAGGTGGAACAACATTATGAACTAACCAGTACCCCGGAGCTCTTGATTCTAGCTGCATATGTATCAAAAGATGGCCTAGTCAGCCATCACTGGAAAGAGAGGTCCATTGGACTTGCAAACTTTATATGCCCCAGTACAGGGGAACACCAGGGCCAAAAAGTGGGAGTGGGTGGGTAGGGGAGTGGGGGGAAGGGTATGGGGGACTTTTGGGATAGCATTGGAAATGTAAATGAGGAAAATACCTAATAAAAAAAAATATATATATATATAAAAGTTTGGATGAGCCAGGCAAAGTTTGGGAGGCAGAGGCAGAAGAATTTCTGAGTTCGAGGCCAGCCTGGTCTACAGAGTGAGTTCCAGGATATCCAGGGCTATACAGAGAAACCCTGTCCTGGGGCAGGGTGGCAGTTTGGATGAGGGGCTGGAGAAATGGCTCAGCAGTAAGAGCACTGACTCTTCTTTCTGAAGTCCTGAGTTCAATTCCCAGCAACCACAAACACATGGTGGCTCACAACCATCTGTAATGGGATCCAATGCACTCTTCTGGTATGTCAGAAGACAACTATAGTGTACTCATATACACAAAATAAATAAAATCTTTAAAAAAAAAAGTTGCCAGGCAGTGATGGCACACGCCTTTAATCCCAGCACTTGGGAGGCAGAGGCAGGTGGATTTCTGAGTTCAAGGCTAGCCTGGTCTACAGAGTGAGTTCCAGGACAGCCAGGGCTACACAGAGAAACCCTGTCTCAGAAAAAAAAAAGTTTAACACCTCCCCCAACCCTGCCTGCCTCTTATCAGTCATATCATCCACACTGCACGGAACTGAGGCTGCATGGTGTCTGAACCTAGAGTCTGAACTTGAAGCCTAGGTAGGAACTTCCAGGGTCAGTCCACCAGCCTGTCAATCACCCACCCGAACCATCTCAAGGATCTGAGACCTTGTTGAGTCAAAACCAGAATAAAAACAAAAATACAAAAAAACAAAAAAACAAAACAAAAAAAACCAGTATTAGTTCTCGTCATCCTGCTTATGAATACCCACATGTTCCCCACTGTTTTGTGCTTAGGGCAACACCTGATGCACATCATGTGCATTTTTTGTTGGGGGGCTCTCCTTTGGGGACCAAGAAATAATAGTTTGTGTTCCCACTGGGATCTGAAGAACATGAAGACTGGGACATGAGTTAGGTAATGGAGGCCCCAGTGTGATCTCTGGTCATCCCCTGGCTGATTGGATGACCAGGAGAAAATGATTGGGGTACCTGTGAGAAAGCATGGTCCTTGTCACTCATCTGAGCATGTCATATGTAAAGAGACATACAACCACTGCTTCTAAAGACTTGGGGAGGGCTGGAGAGATAGCTCAGTAGTTAAGAGCACCAACTGCTCTTCCGAAGGTCCTGAGTTCAAATCCCATCAACCATATGGTGGCTCACAACCATCCGTAATGAGATCTAACGTCCTCTTCTGGTGCATCTGAAGACTGCTACAGTGTACTTAGATATAATAATAAATAAATCTTTAAAAAAATAAAAAAAGGCTGGGCATGGTGGCACACGCCTTTAATCCCAGCACTTGGGAGGCAGAGGCAGGTGGATTTCTGAGTTCGAGGCCAGCCTGGTCTACAAAGTGAGTTCCAGGACAGCCAAGGCTACACAGAGAAACCCTGTCTAGAAAAACCAAAAAAAAAAAAAAAAAAAAAAAAGACTTGGGGAATAAAGATGTCCTATGTGTGTGGTAAAGAGTTCCTTAAGCACAAATACAGGATTTTCGCATGTGTGAAACTGAAAATGTTAAGGAAAGACAGGACCATAGGCATAGGTTGACCTTTTTTATATACTTTTAAGGCAAATCTTCTACTTAACATCTTATGTCTATGCATAATTGGGTGTGTATATGATTAAAATCAGGTGCACTATGAGACAGGACATACATTGTAGATTTTATAACTTAAAATCTGCCAATCAAAATAGAGGACTTTGTACTGGGGAGATGGCTGGGCAGTTAGGAGCGCATGCTTCTCTTGCAGAGGATCTGAGTTCAAGTCTCAGCACCCATCTTGGGCAGCTCCCAACCCTCTGTAATTCCATCTTTAGGGGATCTGACACATTCTTCTGGCCTCTCAGGGCACTGTACTCATATACACACACTCACACAATATACATAATTCATCATAAAATAAATATTTTTAAAAAAATAGAAAACCACCCTCTGCTCCTAGCAACCAAACTCCTCCTTCTCTTGAACTTTGTAAATCAAAGCCCCAAACCATGAGTTCCGTTGTCCATGTGGCCTCCAGTCACTCTTGACAGCATGCTGCTGACCTGTGCTGTCGCTTGGCTTGGAATAAACTTTCCTTGATTCTTTGCAAATCCATGTGCACTTATTTCAATACATTGAATATCTTATGGCTTCCTCACAGCCTCATGCTTAACTAGCGTCCCTATACAACCCAGGAGTTCCTGCCTAGGGAATGGTGTTAGAACCAAAGAACATGGGAACACTTGTCCAATCCCATAACCAATGCAATACTTGGAGACAGAAACACAAACGTGGGGACCTTAGTTTAATCCTCATAGTCCATGTAAAGGCACTGGGCACGGGGTTGGAGGGACAGCTCAGGGGTTAAGAGCACTGACTGCTTCCAGAGGTCCTGAGTTCGATTCCCAGCAACCACATGGTGGCTCAAAATGTAATGGGATCTGATGCTCTCTTCTGGTGTGTCTGAAAACAGCAACAGTGTAATCACATACATAAAATAAATCTTTTTTTTTAAATACTAGGTCTGATGATATGGGCTTGTAAACCCAGAAATGGGAAAGCAGAAACAGAAGGATCTCTGGTGTTTACTGACCAGTCAGCTTAGCCAAATCAGTAGGTCCCAGGTAAAAAGTGAAAGACCTGTCTCATAAAACGAAGTGAAGAGAGTGGTTGACCTCTGGCTTCCACACACTCTCACAGACATGCATCCAAACACATATGTGCCTAAAAACATGTATGCACATGCCAAAACTTCCCAAAAGTACTGTCCTGGGGACTAAGCAAGTCTTTAATTACATGGACCCTTATGGGAAAGCAAGACATATCTCAAATCCCAGCATACCCCTTGATTTGGTCCAAGATCATAACTATGAGCAGGCCATTGCCAGCTAACCTGTTAGACACCAGGAGTCGCTGAGCCACAATAAGCTCCACAGCTCCATTCATAACCTGAGGATTGAAAAGGCAGGCCACCTTAACTACATGCAGAAATGAGCATCTGGCCTACTACCCAGCATGGTCTGCTCAATGCCCAAGCTGTGGCTCTCTTGTAGCTCAATGCTCCAGAGGCACATGATTGAGGTCACAGTGGTGCTTCCCTGAATTTCTGCATCATCCAAGGCTGCTAAACAAAAACTGGCATCTCTAGCTGTCATGGTGGACTAGGCAGCTTCAATTGACAATGACGTGCAGCTGGCAGTTCCACCTGACAGTTTCCCCTCTGCCGACTACTGTTACTGCTCATGTAACCTTGAGGAGGGGACTTGGGAGTCTTGTAATTTTCTCTGCTTCCTGAGCCTGTAAATTTCAGGAACTTCCTGAATCTTACGAGCCTCCTACTCCCCAAAGGAGAACCCACTCATCAGCAGTGAGAACTACACTCAAGTGTTGTAATCAGCTTTCACTGTCAACTTGACAGCCTAGATTCTTCTGAAAAGGAAGTCTTTTTTGTTTGTTTGTTTTGGGGTTTTTTGGGTTTTGGGTTTTGGTTTTGGTTTTGGTTTTTTTTTTTTTTTTTTTTTTTTTTTTTTTTTTTTTTTTGAGACAGGGTTTCTCTGTGCAGTCTTGGCTGTCCGCCTCCCAAGTGCTGGGATTACAGGCATGCGCCATCACTGCCCGGCTGAGAAAGAAGTCTTCATTGGAGGATTAATGACATCAGAGTGGCCTTGAGGTGTGTCTGTGTAGGATTGTTTCAAATCTTAAGTGATGTAGCAAGGCTCAAAGTTAGCATTCTGTCTAAACTCCACCCCACAGTTACCTGGCAACAGCTAGGTAGGCCTTGCTCACTATAAAAGGGGCTGCTTGCCCCCTACCCCCTCTCTTGCCTCTCTCTCTTGCTTCTTGCTCCCCCTCTCTCCCCAATCCCTTCCCCCTCTCTCCATGTGCTCATGGCCAGCCTCTACTTCTGTACTCTCTCCCTCTCTCTGCCTTTCTGTCTCTACTACCCTCTTAATTTCCCCTTCCTATTCCCTAAATATACTCTATTTTATTACTATACCATGTGGCTGGTCCCTCAGGGGAAAGGGATGCCTTGGCATGGGCCCACTGAGGCATCCCCTTCCCCATACCTCACCACAGTATAGAACATATTCGTCTATATCTTTATCTTTTTATAAACACATGATTAGTGCCTAACACCATTCCCTAGGCAGGGACTCCTGAGTTATACAGGGAAGCTAGCTGAGCACAAGGCTGTGAGGAAGCCAGCACACAGCATTCCTCCATGGCTTCTGCTTCAAGAACCTGCTTGAGTTCCTGCCCTGACTTCCCTCAGGGGAAGTCAGTAAGTTGTTTATGGTCAGAGTATTTTTATCATAGCAACAGAAAGCTTCCAAGGACCTTGTTCGTCCTGCACCAGTCTGGCCCCATTCCCACATCCCTCCTGGAGTTGAGCATCATCGAATACGATGGGCCCTAAGAACCACCAGGGAGAGAGCTTCAGTCAAGAGTGGGGGGTTAGTAAATTCACCATTACTCCTGTCTGTCCCCTTGCACAACTCCACACACACCCACACACATACCGGCCCCTGCAATCTACAAACAGGTTTTAACTGCAAGCCCAGGAGGTACCAAGGTGGCAAAGAGTTCTGTTTTCACTTCCTTGAAAATTCTCCTAAATGGTCTGCCTTGCCAACCAGTCTGCAAAAAAGAAAAAGAGGTGAGGTTCACACCATTCAACTCCCAGGCTGTTGCCATGGAGTCCTCCAGACACCATTACACCAGCAACCGAGGTTGGGGTGGGGTGGGGGGGACTGCCTCAGCAATGGAATCAAAAGAGGGGAAAATAGCCAGCAGGGGAGCCAACTCTTGTTTAAATGCAAATACCTTTGAAAGGAAGCAATTGAGGGAAAGGAAATTCTGAAGCCCCCAGTCTCTGCACGCGTGTTGCTGAGGCTAAGGCTGATAAGCCAGTGCCTTTCCCCAGCAGGAGAGGCCAGGCTTCATCTCCTGACAAAGTGAGAACCAGGCTTGCTGAAGCCGTTTGCCAGAAGTGCGTGCGTGTGTGTGTGTGTGTGTGTGTGTGTGTGTGTGTGTGTGTGTGTGTGAGCTGCTCCTAAAGTATGGAGCCCAGAGGGTTCCCAGCCAGCAGTGCCTGCCCCAGCAAAGGGCACCTACTCGGAGGGCTGACACTAGAATTGAAAGTGAAGAAAATGGAGGTTTTTAGAGGGCAATATCAAAATATCCCCACCCCCCAGGAGCACCCCAGAACTAGATGGGTGGGGTAGAAAGTCTTCTTTGAGTCTGAAATGCCTCAGCTCCTTCTGATAAGTACAGGAGATTTTTTTTATGTGCTTATTGTATCCTGCTAAAGATAAGCTGCAGTTCTAGCTTAAAACATGCTAAAACTCAAGCATTTAACCACAAATAAGATTATATCCTATACTGCGATTAGATTGTACTAAGGACCATTCTTTCTGGACCCTTATAAGACATTTAGTAAATCTACCCGGAGAAGTGGGCAGAGCTCGAAGGCTGAGGAAGGAGGATTCATGCCCTGCTGCTGCCCGGGAGCCCCCTCCCCCAGTCACCCCTGAGCCCAGTCTTGGGGCCCTGCTGGGCTTTGGGAGTGTCCTACAGGCTTGCAGAAGGAGGATGGGGGGGGGGGGATCTCAGCCTATGGCTGCCTCAGAGGACTAAAGGGACAGACTTGAGAGAAAGGAGCTTGAGAGCAGCCATGTCTTCACTTGTGCAGGTGCGTGTGCGCATGTGTGTGTGAGAGAGAAAGAAAGGGGGGTGGGGAGAGCCAGAGGTCAACCCTGAGTGTCGTTCCTCTGGAGTCTTGTTTATTTTTCTTTTTAAGATGTGCCTATTTCCATTTTCTGTGTATAAGTGTTTTACCTGCGTGTAGATTTGTGTACCGCACGCATGCTTGATGTTCACAGAGGCCAGAGAGGGTGTTAAGTCACCTGGCACTGGAGTAACAGACAGTGTGAGCTGCCATGTGGGAGGTAAGAACAGAAGCAAGCTTCTCTGGGTTAGGGCTCAAACCCAGGACAAGTGCCACTCAGTACCTGGGCTCTGTCCAGCACTTCTCACCCACCTCCACCCTAAATCTCGCTCCTCCAGGGGCTGGGCCTCACCTCCTTTCCCCAGCCTGATCCCCATATCAAACTTGGCCATTTTGTCTACATTGTTCTCTTTGCCCAGGCTGCCCCCCCTTTTTTTTGTTTGTTTGTTTGTTTGTTTGTTTTGTTTTCCAGATAGGGTTTCTCTGTGTAGCCTTGGCTGTCCTAGAACTCACTTTGTAGACCAAGCTGGCCTGGAACTGAGAAATCCGCCTGCCTCTGCCTCCCAAGTGCTGGGATTATAGGCGTGCCCCATCACCGCCCGCCCGGCTCAGGCTGCCTCTCTTGGTCAGTGGATCTTCTCTTGCTCTCCGTTTCCCCTCTCTCCTCTCATGGTCTGGTTTAGTCTGTCATTCATGGTAAGCCTGGACTCTCCGCCCACCCCCTATTCTGGGGGAGGAACCACAAAACAGGTGACTTCATGTAGATCTTGACCCGGGGTTCAGTGGCATGGCAGTCCACCTGGCAGACAGATCTTCAGTTTCCAGGTATAAAGTTCCCAGAAAAAAGCCACATTTCTGTTGAAGGTCCCATAGATGGATGGCAGATTAAAACATCCTTGTGGAAAGTTAGAATGCTGCATACTCAAATCACCTGAGATAGCTTCAGCCTTCTCAATAGCCAATAATCACTCACCTCTGTATGCTTCCTAACACCCTTTGACCATCAGGTAAGGTTTTTGCCTATAGCAGCAGACTTCTCCACTTAGTTGTAGCTAAGCCAGGGACCACCATCAGTGTATTTGCTGAATTCTTGAATTTATGTGAAGTGGAAACTTATGGTTTCTTTCAAAAGCCAGTTGTGTTGGACGGTGTTTTGCTGGGGCTAAAGCAAACATGTGAAGGGAGGATGTATGATGAAGGATTCTTCAATAACGGCATACGTGTGTCGGTTCGACTTACATTGCTCAGCTTATGGTGAAGCCAGAGAAACTCGCCAGAGAATTTCTCATGAGGTCCCTGCGGCTTCTTGCTGTTTCCGAGGACTCGGGTCTGCTTCTGAGAACTTGGCAAAGTCTTGTCAGCTAACAGATTCAAGTGTTGAGACCAGACTCCTGGGAGGCAAGACCCACTTGAGGACACGTGCTATTTGGCAGGAGTATTAATAGGACTCAAAGGACAGTGATGGGGGCTTCTTGGTCTCACGACTTCATCTTTGCTGATCTTCACTTTGTTAAGAGAGGCACGGCAGAGAACTTCTCCTGGTGTCCCTGCTGGTCTGGGTCCCTCTTGCTGACTCATGCCACCATTCAGTGGAAGCCTGGCTGTTTCTGCTAAGTCATGCCACCATTGCTGCTTTGTGTTTGCTATCCTGCAACTACTGAACTGGACTGCTGGTATATTCATGAAGTATTTGCAAGTAGATTGAATTGCTGTTACTCACTCCTGTGAACTGAACTCTGATTTCCTGATAATGTACATGGTATTTGCTCCAAATTTCTAAACAGGTCCACTTCCCCAGTATGCTAATAACCTGTCTTTTCCACTACCTCTGGTGGGCGCTGGGCTAGAAGGGAGGTTAAAGCCCTTAAGAACCCATATTAAAATAAGATTTAAAACACAAAGATCTGCCTCCATAGTGGTGGGATCAAAGGTATGTGCCAACACATCTTAAGACTTTTTTTTTTATGTTTTTTTGGTTTTTTGGTTTTTCGAGACAGGGTTTCTCTGTGTAGCCTTGGCTGTCCTGGAGCTCACTTTGTAGACCAGGCTGGCCTCGAACTCAGAAATCCACCCGCCTCTGCCTCCTGAGTGCTGGGATTAAAGGCGTGTGCCACCACGCCCGACTGACATTTTTTTTTTTAATGGCAAAAATATAAAAAGGTCTCAAGATATTGGGCACTGTCAATGAAGAATAATCAATTTAATCCAGGCTGCAATGTAAGGAAGGCCAAGCTTGGTATCATCCCTGAGACATAAGAGAATTAAAGCAGAGAGAGCAGTCCAAAACATCAACAACAATGACACAAAACAAAATAAAAACCAAAAAAGTAGGATTTAAAAACTCTATGTCCACATTTATGGTTTGCTTTTGTCCTGTGGCTGTAAAATACAAAGTCCATGGTCTGCAGAGAACAGGTCACTTGGGGTGATCTGAATTGGGTTTCCAGGCTATGGTTGCTCAGCCATGACTGAGAATAGACTCTTCTTCCTTTGGGAGGACTCTGTTGACATGAGAGCAGAGGGCTGGGCAGAGAGGACATAGAAGAGAAGCTTAGATGACAGCCCAGGCTTATATACATCATAGAAATGACCATGCTTCAACTAGGTTTAGAAACATGCAGTAGTCAATTAGCTCATTGTCATCAGGAGACTGGAGAACACACACACACACACACACACACACACACACACACACACACACACACACAGAGAGAGAGAGAGAGAGAGAGAGAGAGAGAGAGAGAGAGAGAGAGAGAAGCTGTCAGGTCCAAAGCGGAAAGCCCCAAGGACACCCAAAAGGAGGCAAGCCCACTGACTTCGTCCAAAATGAGTCTTGGCTCCACTCAGGCTGGACTATAAGACTACTGAAAAGCTCACTCCTCATCTCTCAGCAACCTAAGGAACTGGTTTCTGCCCTATTGCCTAGTCCCTACCTATAGTGCACATCAAAGACACTAGGCCCACAAGCTCCTTCTCTCACTACCCTAAACTTCTAGGCCTCTCCAGTTCACAAGATTCTCTTCCCCCGTCCCTGCAGCTACCGGTTTCCTTAATTATCCATAAGGCTTTCCTGTGTTCCCTCTCTTCTCTCTGCTCCCTAGAGAGAGTGACAGTCTACCCCTTACCAGTCTACCCCTCTCCTCCCTGCCCGGAGAGGTAGCCATGTCTCTGCTCCAAAGTTCTCCAAAGGTCTCTGGCTATTCTCTCTCACATCTATAATAAAAACCTTCCCACCTATGGGTCGGTCATTTCGGCAGCTTCTCTCTTCCCTTGCCCACAGAAGCACTGTTAATTAACCATCCAGGTGTTTATGTCATCAGAGGTCATTGAAACTAAAACCAAGCATTGAGTGCACACCTGTAATCCCAGCCATCTGGAGGCAGAGACAAGAGGTTTATTCTCAGCTACATATCGAATAGGAGGCTAGCTTGCGCTCCTGGAGGCCATGGAGGCTGGTTTTTTATTTTTGTGGTTTTTTTTTTCCCACCAGTGTTTGAACCTCATCTGCATTTGCTCTGGTGCAGAGCCAGAGGGAACCAGATCATCTGCCCAGCACTCCTGTCCTTACTTTCGGTCCTGCAGTTCTTAGCATCTTGCCCACCAGGCTCAGCAGTGCCTTTTTCTGGACAGCATTTTAATGATATTCCAAGGCGCTGTGTCTTATTCCTCCGGGGCCCGGGGATGTGAGGACAGCTGCTGTAAAAAAATGCTTACAGCTAGATTAATAAGGGAAGCGACACTTCTGAGTTCCTTCTCTGGGCCAGGAGGGCAGGGAAAGCGGCTGGGTTTGCTCCCCAGACACCCCCAAGAGGCGAGGACGACCTTGCTCTTCTGTCCTCCTGATCAGAATGTTGCCTCTTTCCTGTGTCTTTCCTGTGTGCTGGCTCTCCTCCCAGCAGCCGCCATGAACTCTCTACAGCAGGAAACACACTTGGTCCTCAGCTAACTCTAGTCTAAGGAGAGCAGGCACCCAGAGTACCCTAAAGACCAGCAGATGGGTCTTCCCTATCATGCCTTTGTTCTGTGACGATGAAAGCTAGTCTATTTGTTTCCACACTGAAGCATGTTATTCGGAGCAACCTGAGTCCATGTGTGTCCCAGGGCTACAGTCATTCATACCTGGCTCAGAAGAAACCGATGCTTATTCTCCCTCCCTTTGAGGTGAGAGCTGTGTTTTAGGCTGAAAGTTTTGATTATCTGTCTCTTTTGTTAATACTAGCTTCAGAGGTCAGAGCTCTTAGTTTGGGGGGTTTATTTTCTACGTGGTATGTTTGTCCCCACTGTCTGTCACAGCACCTAACATAATATAGGTGTGAAATGAACCTTTATCAGATGAAACATATACCACAAATACTATGCAGTATGGAAAACTGGATGAAATAAATGGTCATATCAGTGAAAGGATATCTAGAGGAGGGGATGGGATATGAGGTGCTCACAAGGGCAAAAAATAATAATAATAATAACTCCTGCTGGGTGATGGTAGCAGCGAACTCCTTTAATCCCAGCACTCAGGAGGCAGAAGCAGGTGGATCTGGAAGGTACATCGATTCAGGCACTACAATGGAAAGGCAGAAAATGTAGGGGAAGGCCTCAGAAGGCAGGCTTCTGTTCCTCTGGGGGCAGGGAGACATGGACATCCACAGACAGGGAGTAGCTGCCTGGAAGTCCCAGCCTAGGCTTGCTGAGTGCTGGGTTCTTTGCTGTATCTTCGCTGAGAGGCAAGAGGTGGCCCATGGTGCCACCATGAGACAACAGAGGGTCCAGACCAAACTCGATGCTCCTGGTCCCTTCCCAGGTTTGTTATCTCACCAAAATGCCTCACAGTGTAGTTATAATGACCCCCCCCCAAGATACCCATGTCCCCATCCCTAGAATGTGAGAGCATGTCATAAGAACCAGAGTCCATTAACAACTTCTGCCTGCCTCCCCAAACTTTAATTTTCTTCAATGCCTACTTTTAATAATGGTTCTTAAACATTTTAACCTCCCTTCTAGCCCAGAGGTAGTGGGAAAGAAAGGATACGGAGAAGTGGACCTGTTTAGAAATTGTTTTTTGGAGAAAATCCAGCTCTGTGTTGTCAGGAAATCAGCAGTTCATGGGTCAGCATTGGCAGCTCAACACTTCACAGATATACTATCAGTGTGGTAGTGATAGCAGCGGTGGCACAACCTAGCAGGAAAAGCCAGCCTTAGCCAAATTGGCACGAGTCAACAGGATCGATTCTGACCTGCAGGAATGCCAGAAGAAGTTCTCGACTATGCCTCTCTCAACAAATCGAAGATCATCGAAGACGAGAGACCAACAACCATTGCACAGCTAGCTCTACCAGCCCCAGCCTCTCTCACAGTTCATTGAGTCCTGTTTATATGCCATCCAAACATCATATGTCCTCCTCAGATCTTTCCTCAGTATGTGAGTCTGTCTCAGCTGACATCACTCTGCCAATCAGCCTGAGTCAGAGGAAGTGGCAAGAAGCTGCCAGCACATCAGCAGAGTTTTTTGATACATTTCTCTCTATGGACTCCTGACAGCTGGAGCTCAGCTACACAATGTAAAGCAATCCAATACACGCACGTCATTATTGAAGACTCCTCCATCACATGTCCTTTCATGTGCTTACTTTAGCAGAACATCCTTTCGCCTGTGTCTGCTTCAGAAAAACTTTCCTTCATGAGTCTGCCTTAACAAAACACCATCTGACACAACTGACTTTCCAAAGAAACCATAAGTTTCCACCTCACCACCTCCTGCTCCTTTCCTTTGGCCCCTTATCCCATCTCTTTGCCAAAGAGCAGCCCTTGCTTGCTTTTAGTTAAGCAGCTTCAGGAAAATAAAGTTCACTGTAGCATTCCTACCAGGAAAGGAGACAGAAGACATTCCTTGGATGGTAAAAATACCTGCCTCCAATGCAAGGATGCCCCCCCCACACACACACACAGCCTCCCTATGGCCTCCTCAATGCTCCTCAAAAAATGTTTGCTTCCCAAGCCCTCTGTCGTGATTGGTACTGATAGTCATATAACTTGATATAACTTGACAGGATCTAGAGTCACCTAGGAGACAAGCCTCCAGATGAGGCTGGGGGAAGAGTTTCTAGGCTGAGGTAATTGAGGTGGACAGACCCACCACACTGTGTGTGGTGCCGTGCCATGGGCTAGAGTCCTGGACTCAGTCAAAAGAAGAGGGTCAGCTGAGCATCCATCTCTCTCTGCTTCAGGACAAAGTGAGCATCTGCCTCCAGTCTGCCCCACCATGGTGGACTGTACCAGTAAGCTATAAGTCAAAATACACCCTGGTTAAGTTGTTTGTTTGTTTTATTGTTTTGTGGGTTTTTTTGTTTTGTTTTGTTTTGTTCTGTTTTTGAAACAGGATCTCTCTCTGTAGTCCTGGTTGTCTTACAACTCAACATAGAGACCAGACTGGCCTTGAATTCACAGAGATGTGCCTGTCTCTTCAGAGTTCTGAGATTAAAGGCATATGCCACTATACCCAGCTAAGATGGTTAGTTTTAATGGCCAACTTCACACATCTTGTGGAAAAGACGTTTCAATGAGAGGTTGTATAGATTAGGTTGAGTTGTGGGTACCTCTGTCAGGGATTGTCTTGATTAATAGGAAGACCCAGCCACTGTGGGAGGCTCCATTCTCTGTTCAGGGCATTCTGGATTACATAAGAGCAGAGAAAGCAAACTGAGCACTACTATGATATATTGCTCATTTGTTGCTCTCTGCTCTTTAAAAGAAAAAAAATTTTATGTATGTGTATGAGTATTTATCTCTCTATATGTATGCCATGTGTGTACAGTTTCTCACAAAGGCTAGCAGAGGGCATCAGATCTCCTTGGAGCTGCAGTTAGATGAGTTAGCAGACATTGGGCACTAGAAACCAGATTCACATCTTCTGGAAGAATAGCCAGGGCTCTTAATCACCTATGTATTCACATGTGGAAAACAGAGGTTGATGTCAGCTGTTTTTTCCTCTATCTTTTTGTTTTGTTTTGTTTTGTTTTCAAAATCTCTTGCATTAAATCTGAAGCTAGGCAACAGGCTAGCTGCCCATTTCCTCCTGTCTCTGTCTCCCTAAGTGCCAGGATTACAGACAGGAGCCCCGACACAGACCTTTTAGAGAAATGCTAGTCCAAATGCTTGTATGACAAGCACTTCATCATAGACTCCTCTCCTCAGCCCCTGAAACTCACATATAGATGGCTTGGTTTATTGGATGTTTGTTTTTCCAGTCAGAATGTAGATTGCAAGATAGACATGACCTTCAAGTTGAGCAGATCACCCACATCACAAAACATCGAACTGAGAGCCACTGAGACCTTCAGCCAAGCTTGGCACTCTCAGTCTGGCTGCAAGTTAGAAGCTATAGACCGTTCATGCAATAAAGACAAAGGAAACAGAGACTCACTGCATGTAGAGCGCACCTTTCTCAGAGGATAATAATGAAGGGCTCCCACCCCTCCTGCAGCAGTGGGTATGATGTGCTCAGACTAGAGAAACAGGTCAAATTCTGTTTTTCTCCAAAGCTCAAGGCATTCCCTGAATCCTACTTCATGGCTTGATCCAGGCTGAGAGAATCTACCCTCTGGTCAGAGGCTCCCTGCAGGAAATTAGGGCACCAGGAATAAATATATGGAGAAATCCCTGGGCAGTGAAAAAGTACTGGCCTGGTCCACTTGAGTCATGAAGGCCGGGAGAGCAGATGCCACACATGCCTGACACACACTAAGAAGCATTTGGTGTGACGTTGGTGGCATGTTTTTGGCTATGTGTGACCTTAGGTAAGTCACTAATCTTTTTTAAAAATATTTTTATTAATTTAATTCACTTTATATTAATGTTATGTTTATATATCAATATAAAACACTGTAATATAAATAATTCTATTAAAATAAGTAATAAATGTAATTCATTAATTACATTGTAATCATTTTTTACATTTTAAAATTAATTTTAGGTATGTGGGGGAGGGGAGGGTATAAACCACAGTCCATGAACAGAGAGCAGAGGATAACTTGAAAGAGTCAGTTTCTCTCCTTCCACCGTGAGGGTCCCAAGGACTGAACTCAGGTCAAGGTTAGCAGCAAGTGTGTTTTCCCACTAGGTCATTTCCTCAGCCCAATCTATATCTCTTTTAACCTCCCTTATCTCCTGTGCAGAGCTGTCTGGAGACAGGAGGGGAGGCTGGAAGTCACAGCAGCTGGTTAACATATAGAAGACATCAGGAGATAAAGAAAGAGTAGAAGACTTTGCCCCACTTGGGCTTCACACCAATGAATGAGCAGAGTGAACAGTGCATGGCTGAGAAGAGCATCATGCGCATGCGTGGGAGAGGCAAGCGCTATACTAATAGCCTAAAGGATCAAGAGTCTCAATGCCCAGGGCTTTCCTGGCTTTTGAGAGAATACTTGTTCCTGCTCACGAGCATGCTCAAGTTTTCAGGAGGGCTTTTCTTCGGTATCGGTTCCCCCCCTTGCTGCTCTGATAAAATACCATGACAGAAAGCAACTTAGGGGAGAGAGGCTTTATTTTGGCGAACAGTTCCAGAGAGATGGAGTCCGTCACGGTGGGAAGGTAGGGCAGCAGTGACGGGAAGCTAACTGATCACATTTCATCCACACACAGGAAGCAGCGGAAGAACAGGAAATGAAGTGAGACTATAAAACCTCAAAGCCCGGTCCCTCGTGGCCCGTTTCCGTAACCACCGTAATCACTTCCATAATCTTCCCAGACACCGGGGACCAAATTCTCAAAAGCATGAACCTGTGCTGGGCATTTCAAATTCAAACTTCACCACTTGTCTCAATCAGCTGTGTCAATTTCTGACTACGTGTGCCTGGTCCAATTTGTACCAGGACATAACAATCTGCTTAGAGCATCAGGTGCCCTGGGCTCAGAGCCATACTTCTATACACACTGAGCCTTCATCTCAGAACAGGTGGAAGCACAAACTTCTTGCCCTGGCCTTGGCACAGTGGAAAGTGCACATAAATACTTAGTGAGTGAGGACTGAGTGTGTGCTGAGAACAAAACTTTATAGCTACACTGCTTGCTTGCTTGCTTGCTTGCTTGCTTGCTTACTTGCTTGCTTGCTTGCTTGCTTGCTTGCTTGCTTGCTTGCTTGCTTGCTTGCTTGATTTTTTGAAACAAGGTTTCTCTGTACATCCCCAGCTCTCCTGGAACATGCTCTGTAAACCAGGATGGCCTTGAACTCATGAACTCACATAAATATGTCTGCCTCTGCCTCCTACGTGCTGGGATTAAAGGCGTGCACCACCACTACCCAGCCACCTGACAATGAAACAAGAAACCAAACAAGTGTAAAGTTACCCTGCCTCAGACACTTGCTGAGAGGGACTGAGTCTTGTCCCTGGAAAGCCCTGCTGCCTTGGGATTGAGCCACAGGCCTGCCTATGGGCATTCTCTCTGGGCTCAGCTGCTCATCAGCTGCAAGGTTATGACTGACTTCTCATCTCCTGCATCTTCCTTCCATCCTCCCTAAAATTGAGAGAATAATGCACCTGTCTTGAGACTGTTCAACAAATCCAGGGATATGACAGAGGAGGCTCTGATTTATGGAGTCATAAATACAGCCCTTGGTCCTCTTTGATTTTTCTGCCTCCAGTTGTCCCCAGAGTCCACTATCATCCTTATTCGGTGATGGTGACTACAGTGGAGGCTAGAACATTCTGTTCACTGAAAGTCTAGTCCAATTTAAAATGCTGCTTGGGTTGGCAAGATGGCTCTGTGAGTAAAGGTACCTGCCACCAAGATAGATGACCCGAGTTCAATCCCCAAATGCACAGGATGGAAGGAGAAAATCGACTATCAGAAGTTGTCCTCTGATCTACACACAAGATCTATCTCTTAGGCTAGGGGTGTGGCTTAGCGGCTCAACCCTTGGTACAAGGAAGGAAGGGAGAAAAGGAGGGAGGGAGGGAGGGAGTCAGCCATTAGTGATGGTTACTCCAGTCTTAGGCTGAGAGGACCACACTGAGCAGGGACCCTTCTGGCCTAGGTAGTTAACCACGCTCAGTTCCCATGGAGGTTCATCATGCAGGTGAGTCAGTTTCCCATCTTGCAGAACCTTCCCACTCGGGAGAGTCCCAAGGAGCCTGCACAGCTCTTGCCTGAGGTCCTGGCTCTTCATCATCTGTGGGAGGGGTAGAGAAAAAGGAAGACTCCTGGAACAAGCTCCCCACGAGCACCCCACCTCTGCCCAAGTCTCTTTTTCTTTAAATTTGTCTTTAGTTTGTTCTTTTTAATTTGTCCTTCCTTTCTTCCTTCTTTCCTAAGACAGGGTCTCATGTGTTCTGCTCCAGGTTGGCCTCAAACTTTCTTTGTAACTAAGGATAACCTTGAACTCTTGGTGTTTCTATGTCCCTTTTCGAGGTGCTAGAATTACAGGTCTTGCCACATCTGGTTTGTCCCGTGCTGGGAACTGAACCCAGGACTCCGCTGCTTCTTGCAGGCTAGGAAAGCACTCTACCCATTGAGCCACACTACCGTCCCACCCTTCTTAGTTTTCAATCAGAAAATGAAAGGAAATCTGGGCTGGCAAGGGCATGACAGGACTCTGATGTTTTCCAGGCTGGACAGTGCTGAGTTTGATCAGAAGAGGGTGAAAATGGCTCTCTGGATCCTCTGCCTCAGACCCTGTGCCTGGATAAATGATGAGTTCCACTGAATTCCTCTGTGCAGACATGTCATGGTCATGTATCCACTAGCTGCACAGCCTGTTTTCTTTCTTTCTTTCTTCCTTCCTTTCTTTCTTTCTTTCTTTCTTTCTTTCTTTCTTTCTTTCTTTCTTTCTTTCTTTCTTTCTTTCTTTCTTTCTTTCTTCCTTCCTTCCTTCCTTCCTTCCTTCCTTTCTTTCTCTCTCTCCCTTTCTTTCTTTCTTTCTTTCTTTCTTTCTTTCTTTCTTTCTTAGACACACACACATATATACGTATATATGTGTGTGTGTGTGTGTGTGTGTGTGTGTGTGTGTGTGTGTGTATGACGAGTACACTGTAGCTGTCTTCAGATACACCAGAAGAGGGAATCAGATCCCACTACAGATGGTTGTGAGACACCATGTGGTTGCTGGGAATTGAACTCTAGAAGAGCAGTCAGTGCTCTCAACCGCTGAGCCATCTCTCCAGTCCTCAGCCTGCTTTCTATACCACCAGGTTTTCCCAAGGCGCTAGTATATTATGCTGCTGACGGAACCTCCCATGCTCTTGGGTTTCTTTTCCTCCCTCCTCGGAGACTGCTACTTCATCTTCTTAGGTCTCAACTGGGACCCTTCATCAGGATCTTCCACAGCCAGCATCTTTGCATCACAATGCTGTGTCTTCACAGGCTATTTCTTCATCTCCCACATGATAGCTAACAGCACAGTGGCTGATGCAGTTCTGGTGACCATCCTGAGTCCTGAAGGAATATAACCCGTGTGTACTCTGTTCTTCCCTCTAAGGGACAAAGCATGGGACTGGAAAGATGTTCAGTGGGTAGGGGTGTCCTTACAGAGGACCTACTGCCCCTACAGAGGACCATAGTGCGATTCTTAGCACCCACACAGAGTAGCTCACAACCACCTGGAACTCCAGGTCCAGAGGATGCCCTTCTCCCCCAGGGCACCAGCGCGCGCGCGCGCGCGCGCACACACACACACACACACACACACCATTAAAAAGATTTTTAAAAGATGCAAAGTAGCCCTGATCCATGTGTGGAGACCTGCATCTTGCCCCGGGGCAACCTTCCTTCTGCCTTCTCACAGTCCCCTGGTGCCAGCTGTCAGCAGATTTGACAAGGCCTGGGGGAACTCAGTGGTAAGAGAAAGAAGAAAAAGAGACTTGACTTGGAAACTGCAGTCAGACGGAACCATTTCTCCACAGAGCCTAAGGCCTCTTTCCCGAGGGACTGTACTAATGAGGCGAATGCTAATGTTTCATAGGAGAGTAACCAAGATGGTTAAGGGCCTGAGACCAAGTCTACCGCCCATTAGCCAGCTAATAGGGAGAAGGCACATGCAGGCAGGCCAAACACTTCTAGATCCTTCTTTCTGCCCGGCACTGATCACATGACCTTCATCAGGTCAGTCTAACTCTCAAGACCTGACCATTAGGAGGGAATTCATTCATTCTGCAGGTATTTGTCAGGTCCTAGGATTTTATTGCTCTTTCTCTGGTGGCTTTAGGAGTAGAAGACTTAAATCTCTTTCAGAGCCCAAGAAAGGAAAAAGAAGTTCCAGGACAGCCAGGGCTACACAGAGAAACCCTGCCTTAAAAAATAATTCTCGTTAAAAAGAAAAGTACAGACTGGCAAGATGGCTCAGTGGGCAAAGGCATTTGCCACCAAGCCCAACAACCTGAGTTTAATGCCTGGGACCTGCATAGTGGAAGCAAAGAACTGAATCCCACAAGTTATCCTGTGACATCCACATGTATATCATAGCACATATGTCTTAGTTAGGGTGTTATGGCTGCGAAGAGACACCATGACCAAGGCAACTCTTATAAAGAACAACGTGTAATTGGGGCTGGCTTACAATTTCAGAGGTTTAGTCCATTACGGTCATCAAAGGAAGCATGGCAGCATGCAGGCAGACATGGTACTGGAGAAGGAGCTGAGAGTTCTACATCTTGATCTGACGGCAACCTGGAGAATCTGGCATTCTCAGGAATCTAGGAGGAAGCTCTCTTCCACAACAATGAGTGGAGTCTGAGCATAAGAGGAGACCTCCAAAGCCTACCCCCACAGTGACACTCTTCCTCCAAACAAGACCACCATAAATAAAATATAAAGGCACAGAATGGGAGAACAAAACAATGTGAAAAGATATGCTATGTAACTGGAACTCAGAAGTCAGCTAAGATTGGACAGTCAGGACACAGCACTAACCACAAGATAAACAGGGACAAATCGATCTTCCTTGGGCTGGAGAGATGGCTCAGCTGTTAAGAGCACTGGCTGCTTTCCCAGAGGTCCTGAGTTCAATTCCCAGTAACCACATGGTGGCTTATAACCATGTGTAATGGGATCCGATGCCCTCTTCTAGCATGCAGATGCACATATAAATTGAGCACTGATATACATAAAGTTAATAAATAAACCTTTTTAAAAAAATGATCTTCCTGGGCTGGAGAGATGACCCAGAGGTTAAGAGCACTGACTGCTCTTCTGAAGGTCCTGAGTTCGAATCCCAGCAACTACATGGTGGCTCACAACCATCTGTAATGAGATCTGGTGCCCTCTTCTGGTCTGTCTGAAGGCAGCTACAATGTACTCACATACATGAAGTGAATAAATAAATAAATAATTTTTTAAAATGATCTTCCGCTGGGCGTGGTGGCGCACGCCTTTAATCCCAGCACTTGGGAGGCAGAGGCAGGCGGATTTCTGAGTTTGAGGCTAGCCTGGTCTACAAAGTGAGTTCTAAGACAGCCAGGGCTATACAGAGAAACCCTGTCTCGAAAAACAAACAAAAAAAAAATTATCTTCCTCAAAATAAAAACTAAAACTAAAATCCCCAGAAACTTCTGCTGCCAAAAGATGTCACTAAGTATGGGGCTGTGGGTGAGTGGTTCTCAAGCTGTACTGGGATGGGTAGAATTTTCTAGAAGAGTTCTTTTCTTGTTGCTGTGAACAAGCCTCCTGACACAAGTATCTTAGAGAATGGAGGATTTTTCTGGGATCACAGTGTAAGGGCTTGAGGTTCCCCAGGGACAGGGAGGTAAGGTACAGGCAGGGCTGGAATCCCTGGCCTCCTTACATCTGGGTATAACAGGGAAGCAGAAGCAGACAGGAGATAGGCAGCAGGGCTGGGCTGCAAACTTCAAGCCTGCCACCCAGGGACCCACTTCTTCCAGCTGGGCAACACCTCCCCAATGCTCCACAACCTCCCGGAACAGAACCCCCAGCTGGGGACCAAGAGTTCAAACCCAGGAACCCGTGGAGGACATTCTACATCCAAACCACAGCAGTGGACTCTGGGCAGCAGAGGCCAGCAGGCAGGAGAGAATAAGCTGGCAGGACGGTTCCCAGCAGAGGGGGAGGCATGGACCGGAGGACCAAGAGCTCCCTGAGGAGGACGGTGGGAGGGAAGCTGGCAGCTGCAGCTGGGTTCTGAGGGAAGTAGACAGACATGGAAGCATGCTAGAAAGGCAGCTATTTTAAGAGAAAGAAGCAGAGAGAGCCAAGAATGGGGGGAAGGGAGGAAGAATATTGGATTTGCAGAGGCCCATTCATTCAACAGTTACTCTCTAGCTCTGGGGAGCAGCCAGAAGAGCGAGCTGGAGACAACTATCTAAGGATGATGTCACGGGCTAACAAGTGCTGTAAACTTGAACTCAGTTACAGACACAGCTGGATGGAACAGTGTTCCCTTGTCACCCCAGCATTCAAGAGGATGAAGCAGGAGGATGGTGAGCTCCAGGCTAGCCTGGGCTTCATAGTGAGATTTCCATCTCAGAAACTAACCAAATGAAACAAACATAAAATAAAATCAAGTAATGAGATGCCAACCCAAATGGCATAATTACTTCCAGGAAAGCTCTCAGGATGAGGGATGTGTGGTGAAAAGGAGCTAGCAGAGATCTAGCAGAGGGCATTGTGACAGGGCAAGACAGTGCGGAGGCTCCTCTATCTTGTGTTCTTGCTGAAGCCATTTGAGGTTTAACAAGAATCTGATCTTCTAGATGGAGACTCCTGTGAAAAAAATCACCAAACTCTATTCTAGGAACCTGAGGTCAAGATGCCCCAGCTAACTTATCTTAACTTCTGCTAAACTGCTTGCTTCCCCCTGAAGATGCAGAGCAAAGACATCAAGATTGGATTTTGACTTTGAAAGTCCCTTGCGTTAAGCCAGTGGTTGTCAATCTGTGAGTCACGGCCCCTTTGGAGGTGGAACGACCCTTTCACAGGGGTCACCCAAGACGATCTGAAAATTAAATTACATTATAATTCAGAACATCAGCCAGATTACAGTTATGAACTAGCAGTGAAAATAATTTTGTGGTTGTGGGGGGTGTCACCACAAGAAGAGGAGCTGTATTAAAGGGTCGCAGCATTAGTAAGGTTGAGAACCACTGCTCTAAAGTGCTCGGGGCTACAGTCTTGGTCCTGCATACCTGAAGGTAGTCCCAGTCATTTGGAATAAAGGTTTCCAATTGACTATAAACTGTGTCTGAGTGGTCCTCTCTGGTGAGCTTCTGTCCTGTGTGGCTTCTAAAAGCATGTCAAAGATCTTCTCATGCTGAGTTACATCCTCCAGACAGGATCCCTAGTGAGAGCCGCTCCAGCGGGAAACTAGCTTTGTTCCAGAGGAATGAAAGAATCCTCTTTCCAGTCCTGCAGAGTGTAGGGACACGCCTTGCTAAACTATGCGATTCTGTGCAGCAAGGAGGCTCCTTGTGGCTTCTATCACATCAGGCTTGAGGAGAGATAGCTCAGTTAGGGGAGTGCTTGCCCTGCAAACCTGGAACCTGAATTCAATCCCTAGAGCTCGCATTACTAAAACACCAGGTGTGTTTGCACACACTAGTTTATCTGGCCAGAGATATTCGAATAGTCCACATGTGTGCATTCACCCTTACATTTGTGGCCTTTAAGCATATGAGGTATCATACAGTAGATACTGTTGGCATCAGGACCTCTGAAACCTGTGACATCATATAGGCGAGACCCGCAGACCTGTTGCCAAGGCAACAGCCACCATATTCCCAGAATCCACCTGGCTCATCTCCCACCTTTACCTGTGTTAATGTCATTACCCACATATATAAAGAAAAGGCCCCCATCTCTCTCTCTCTCTCTCTCCCTCTCTCCCTCTCTCCCTCCCCCTCCCTCTCCCTCCCTCTTTCTCTCTCTCTCTTTCCCCCTTCTCTTTCTGCCGCCACTTTGTCCCTCTCTCTCCCAATAAACCTCTTACACATGGAACTGTTTTAGCCTGGTGTGCTGCGTTTAGACTCGAGCCGCTATTTTAACACATCAGACACCAACCTGGGATTGTTCAAGGGCACACTCACAGAGGCCCTGTGCCGTTCCACTCTTGTTAAACGTCCAGACCCACGGCAATCAGTGCCTGAAGACATTTTCAGGCTGGGAGACTAAGCTGAATGGACTATTACTGTTGAGTGATTCAGAAACGCCAGGCAGGGGGAGGGGAATCTTTCTTTTACTTTTGTGGGTTTGTTTGTTTGTTTGAGTTTGAAGCTTTACTCATTTATTTTATTGTTTTATTGGGCTGTTGATTTTCTGTAAAGTTTCTTGTTTGTTTGCTTGTGAGGCAGTGTTTCATGTATGGTAGGTAGGTCTCCAATTTACTATGTAGCTGAGCTTGGCTTCTGCCGGTCTTGCCACCCCCCCCCTCCCCCCAAGTACTGAAATACAGGCGTTTGCACCATACTCCACTGGGAAGAACTTAGACATGGTTTGGCTCAACCTCATCCAGACCCAAAATGAGAAAGTGAGGCTGGGGGTGGCCCCATAGGGAGCTAATTTAAGTCTGAATTGAGAATAAGGCCCCCCGGGGAGCCCTTGGCCAGGCTTCTCCTTTCTGTTTGGCAAGATCAGAAGAAACCCTAGCCAGCACTCAGCAGGGCAAGCGCTTGCTGGGGCTGTGCCTGCAGTAATGCACTCCCAGGCAGGCTGGGGTGAGACAGATTATGTAGGTCATTTGGAAATCAGAAAAGCCAGCCCAGACCCTTTGCATAAAGGCTGCTTCATTTGGTCCCAGAAGATTGGATTAACATTGATTGCAGGCCCAGAGCACGGGGATAAAGAGAGTCTAAGCCAAGCACTGAGCTCTGGGTCCAGTCTCCACTGCAGTGTCTGGGGCTCCCTAAGCCAAGGGGGGCTTCCAAGAGCCTGTGTGGGCCAGCCTTCCTAGTGGGCAGAAAGCTGGAATGGCATCAAGAGGCAAGGCTGGGAAGAGGGAGATGAGAGCAAAATAAAGCCCTGGTCACTGATGGCTCTTATCTTATCCTTCAATACACAGGCAGATGTACGTACACACACACACACACACACACACACACACACACAGTCACAACGTCCAGGAGCACAGGGATCCAATATCTCAGCTGTGACTCTGCCCAGTACAAGTATCTTACTAATTCAGTAAATATTTGTGACTACCGTCAATGCACACACTTACCATTCCTTCCTACAGGGACTCATGGTGTACACTCTCCCAGATTCCAGTTAAACTACCTCCAGTCTGTCTCTTATCCTTTCCTTCCATCTCTCCAGCCTTCTCTAGTGAGACTCCCACCCCAAGGCTTAGTCAGACAAACTCCAAATGCAAGTCCACTCTTAGAGTTGCATGATTGTTATCCCAGCTTGCAGGAGGCTCCAAGGCCACCCTGAGATACATAATGGGACATTGTCTCAAAACTTTAATTAAAATTAATCCCTTAAAATAGAGCCTGCACCACACACGGAAGCTGACATTGACAATGTGGATGAGCTAGCCATGCATGCAACCGTGTTGCCTGTTAGAGACAGGAGGAGGCCGTGGAAGGAGGCTCTGAGATGCCTCACAGACTTCGGTTCAAATCCTGTCTCTGCTGCTCACTAGCTTCACATCTTAGTATGCTACTTGGCTCCCCAGAGTCCAGCAAAATCCATACAGGCAAGCATCAGGCCCTCCTCACAGGCCTGTGAGTCTGAAAGAAGCAAGCCTGAAATGCCACAAGGGCAGGGAACTCGTCTGTTTGCTCACTGATAAGGCTCAGCACCTAGAACCCAACCTGTTACAAGGAGGCAATCAACAAGCATTAATTTTATGAATGGATAACAGTAAGAAAGGTCATTGTCATGGTTTGAATGGGATTGGGTGTGTCTCCCAGAGGGCCATGCAGTGCAGATGAGTTCCCTAACAGTGATGAGAGGATGGAGCCTTAAGAGGTGGGACTTAGTGGAAGTAGTTAGGTCATTGGAAGGCATTGCCTTCAGAAGGGATTAATGTAGTTCCCTAGGGACCCAGGTTAGTTCCCCTGAGAGTGTCTGGCCTGTTCTAAATATAGTCATTCAGCAGTCTTCTTTGCCAAATCTGAGGTGTCAGGAGGAGTCCTCACCAGCAGCCAAGCAGAGGAAGCAGAGGAAGCCACGTGTCTTAGTTTCTTTCCCATTGCTCTGGCTAAGTACCCAGCAAGTAGTTAAGGGAGGAGGGGCATACTCTGGCTCACAGATGAAGAGAACACTATCCATCATGGTAGGGAAGTCTCAGGTAGAGGCAGACGAGGCAGTTGTCATAGTATGTCACTGTCGGAAAGTAGCGAGAGACAGATGCTGGTGAGAGAGGAGATGCTGGTGAGAGAGGAGGATGCTGGTCCTCAGTTGACTTTCTCTCTTTACTCAGTCCAGGGCTCCAGTCCATGGGGTGGTTAGGGTGAGACTTCCCACTTCAGTGAACCCAGTCTAGAACCTTCCTCACAGCAGTCCTTGGAGATTGGTCTCCTAGGCAACTCTAGATTCTATCAAGATTAAAGAACTCACCACTCAGTCTTGGACTTTAAACCTCCAAAAATTAGAGTTATTTAAAGCTTAAATGTATTTAGCCTTCTTTTCTGTTGTAAAGTACCTTACTTCAGGTAGATTGCTATAGCAACCCAAAATAGTCTAGAATCGTTATTTGTTAAACATCCCCCATGTGCTCCAAACACCACGCTAAGCTGTGCCATACTGGCGGCACTGTGCATTATTTTATTAATCCTCCTTTCAGTCCTGGGAGCCAGCTCCACTTTACAGATGAGAACACTGAGGCTGCACCCTGTAGTAAGCTTTCAGTTAGGGTTTTTTGCCCTTTCTCCTGTGCTACTTTCTTTTCCCTTCTCTTGGCTCCACACCCCCACCCCACCTTCAGCTTTTCAGATCCTGTAGCGTCAGTCTCCTCCCTTGAAGGTCTTGGATTCCCATTATAAAGTCTCTATGTCTAGACAAGACAGATGGATGCTCCTTTCCCCACCTCTGTATCTCTGTCTCTGGTTACAAAACAGCTGCCTATGCTCTAGGTCCAGCCCTCACGCAAGGTCTCCTCCTCTGCTCAGGATTCTAGTCTCTGACTCCCTTGCCTCCTCCATCTCTCCGTGTGATTATTACTGGCTGCTAAAATGTTGGTCTTCCATAGGACTCTAGTCTCCCTGTTTCATACCCAGACCCTTTTTCATCTGGCCAGCTCCATAGTCCCACACCTTGTTCAGAGGCAGAGGGTGTGATGCCTTGCCCTCTCCTTAGCAGACTCCACAGCAGACTCTACACTCCATCCACGACTTGCCCCGCTTTCTCTTTCCCAGTACTGGGCTCTCATGGGAACTTAAAGACCACACTGTTCAGCTCTCTGAAAGTACAGAACTGAAGTGCCATAGGTAAAGTGAGGGACTGCCCAAAGCTGCCCAGTCTGTTTAGGACAGTGAGAAAATCAAAACTCAGGTTTCCCAACACAACAGCAGTTTTCCCCTGCACACAGCCCATGGTCACACAAATAATGGAACCTGTCTTCATGATGATCTAACATCATAAGTCAAGTCTACAATGGAACACAGGACATTGAGTTCCAGCGTTATGTCTCCTGCCTGCTTGTGTTGGAAGACAGGACCTATCTGTCCATCTGACATGGGAGCCTGTCTCAGTACATCACTGCTAAGCTTCCCCACAACTCTCCTGTCACAAGTTCAGCCATCCCCAGGGGAGAGATTAGCACAAAGCACAAGGAGCCCCAGGTACGTCAATAGCTGGCACATCCCTATCTGACATGGGTAGAAGGAACTCGAACCAGAGCTTTGATGAGTAAGTCTGCTCAGGGCAGGCAGTCCTCAGCATAGTCTGTGACAAATCTCTAGGGATCTCACCTGCTTAGTCTCAGAGCCTGGCCTTCCAGGAGGGGACAGACAGTACAGGGAATCAGGCAAACTCCTCAGCAGAACTATAGCCATACATGGTCCCTAGCTTCGGGGGGAAAGGCATGGGTCCTACAGGGTAGCTCTATCCAAATGGAAATGCTATACCTACCATAGCTTCCTTCTGCTGTGAACCAGGGCTTTGGAGGAGTTGACCCAGAAGAAAGACTAGAGTTGACCCAGAAGAAAGACGAGGTAGATGGGAAGAGAGACTTATGCCACAGTGTGAACTGGAATGTATGTACAGCTTGATGTAGTGGGGGGAGGGGTGGTCCCAGATTGTCAGGTGCACAGTGAGAAGAGAGGTGAGGGGGTGAAAGAGAGACAGACAGATACACACACACACAGACACACAGACACAGAGACAGAGACACACACAGAGAAGTTTATTGAATCAAAGTCTTCCATAACTCTAGAGCCTTCAGATTAAAGATCCAAAGAGAAACTTAGTGTCATACAGGTAATCCCAAAACTTGGGAGGTAGAGACAGAAGAATCGGAAGTTTAAGGTCATCCTCTGACACTGAGTTTGAAGATAGCCTGGGTTACATGAGACTCTGCCTCAAACATATTCTCTCTCTCTCTCTCTCCCCCTCCCCTCTCTCTCTCCTCTCTCACTCACACATACATACATGCACATATACACTCATATACACAGAGAGAGTCGTGGAGACAAGGATCTGAGATTAGGTTTGTGAAGCTAAAGTCAGTGTCTCTAGGAGCTCTTTTCAGCTCCTCATGGTCTCCTCTATGGTCAGCTTCGTCCTCTTCCTGGCTTCATTGTAGCCAGCCCCCCTCAGCCTCTCATAAGGACTGTGCTGATTCACACTTGGGCATATACAGTCTCCATCCTGACTTCCTTAACTGCATGGCCTTCTGCTGTGGACAGTGACAATCATAGCTTGCAGAGGTTAGGATAACCTTTAGGGACTACATTTGACCTACAGCCCTAGTTCTCAGTCTCTCCAATCACTCTAGAATAAGGACAGGGACTGAGATATCAGATTGCAGAATTGAATCTGAAGCTGTCACGCACCCACATCTGAGGAGACTGAACCAACACCCTCTGTCTCAACAGCCACTCCAGCCTCATTGAAATCCCCCTCCCACCTCCTCCCAACACAGTATCCTTTACAATGCTCCGAGGCTGGCCCAGGGACTCGTTATTGCTAGTTAATGATATGGCTCAGATCTGAAATCACAGCCAGTAGCTAGAATAAAGAACCAGGCAGGAGCTGGACCACAGGGCGGTCTGCAGCAGCTTCTGAATGACAGTACAGCAGCTCTGTTTCAGACACACCGAGCATGCTGTGCACTCTAGGAACCAAAGATACAACAGCACCTCAAGGGTGGTCCTCGCCCGGATGGAGCCCACAGGCCAGTGGGAAAAACAAATGTAACAGTGGACCACCGGAGCCATTCATGCATTTGAAGTGTCCAGAAGAGACGTTAGGAAGCAGCTAGGATAGTAGTCACCTGGGAGGATCAGGGTGGCTTTCTAGAGAAGGGGCAGCTGGACAGAGCCCTGAAGGGTCACTGAAGTGCCCTGAGACTAAGCCTTCCGCAGCAGAAGCTCTACTAAGAAGATGTGATGGTGGCTTTCCCCAGCAGTTAGGCTAGGCTGGAGGAGAGAGGTCCTTGCTTGCTTCCTGCACATGTTTCAAAGAGAACAAACAATACTTGGCAGGGCATCTGATGAATACTAAATGTCTGGTGAGTTCATTAATTAGCCAGTTAACTGGGGGGGGGGGGCTTCCAGTTCATCTAGCCAAGGCACTCCATAATGTTTCTGAGGGTCCATCCCTCCTCTGGGCCCAAGCCAGCCTGTTGTCATCAGAGAGAGCTGCGTGCATGTGTGGAGGATTTGACTTTGGTTCTGGGACTGACTTGTCGCCTGTGAATTATAGGTGTGGGAATATACCTTCTCCGTGAGCCATGACTCCCTCCAGGCTGCACAGCCTAACACAACTCTCTGCTGAATTCCCAGAAGGGCTGAGAAGGCCTGAGGAAGGACTTCCAGCCTCTTGACTTTGTTTTGTTTGTTGAGACAGGGTTTCTCTATGTAGCCCTGGTTATCATGGAATTTACAATGTAGACCAGGCTGGCCTTGAACTTACAGAGATCCACCTGTCTCTGTTTCCTGAGTGCTAGAATTCAAGGTATGCACCACCATTGCCCAACTTGCCGCTTGACTTCTTGAAGAGCCCCATGCCCTTTCTCTTCCTTCCTAGTTAGAAGTTCAACGGGGCCTCCAGAGCTTTCTACAGGTCTTGATCCAAAGGCAGCACATGCTCTCTATACAGTTGTGTGGCCTCTCTGGCCTCAGTTTCTTTACCTGGTTGTCAGCCCTGGCTTTTCAGCTAAGTGACTTCAGGAAGGATGGTGGCTGGCTTGGCCCCTCCTCAGCACCCTATGGTGACCTTACCTCCTTTCAAGGTGACCATGAGACTCAGATGAGTCCTGTCCTAGGCTGCTCACAACCTAGGTCTCCTGGTACCCAGAGTTTCCATCCAGCCTCATGACGAAGCTGCCTCTGCCTCACCCCTCTTCAGGCAGCTTCTGCAGGAGGCTCTTTCCACCTCCTGGTGCAATGAAGGTGGCAGTGGTGGCAGTAGTGGCTGCATGACCCTTGTGTTTCTCACCAGGGACACTAAGCTCAGTAGAATAAATATCTCAAAAGAAAGAATGGAGAGGAGAATCCCAGGTGCCCTCTGTCCTCAGACTCCACTTTAATAAGCCACTCTTCACTTTTGCTCCTGACGAAAGGGGGGGGACAGCAGCTTCCCTTGAGAGAGGTGCAGCCACAGGTGCTACAGGGGAGAAAAGTTAGTTCCTAGGTTGAATGGAGAAGGATACATTCAGCACTCATCAGAATGTATTCTCTCTCTCTCTCTCTCTCTCTCTCTCTCTCTCTCTCTCTCTCTCTCTCCCTCCCTCCCTCCCTCCCTTCCTTTCCCTCTCTCTCCCTCTCCCTTCTACTCTCCCTCTCTCCCTCTCTCTCTGCCTCTTTCTCCATCTCCCCCATTCTCTGCCTCCCTCTCTGTCTCTCTCTGTCCCTCTCCCACTGTCTCTTTCTGAAACACACACACAGACATACACATAATTAAAAATAAAATAAATCCCCCCCCCAAGTAGACAGTGAGAAGTCTATTTCATATGTGAGGAAACTGAGTCTCAGAAGAGTCAACCCAAAGTACAGAGCCACCAGAAGTCCTGGCCTCCAGAGGGCATGACAAAACTACCTCCATCCCATGCACCCGTCTTTACTGATACTGCCATGTCAAAAGGTCCACCCACACCAGGAAGAGAAAGAGCAATGATTTTGCTGCCACCAACTATCATGAGGGCGGGACACCTCTGGCACCGTGATGTGCTCTCAACGAACACAGGGCTTCCTCAGAGGTAGTCTTTGAAATGTCAATTTTAATTAAAACCCTAATTCTAATAAGCACACCCTAGATTAAACCCAGCCAGAGCTGGTTCCTGCTGAGTGAACTTCTCCCTGCTTCGACAATGTCCTGGCAAAGGGCATGTTTGAAAACATCTTTCAGGCAGCCTCACTCAGAGGAGCAGCCCATGGAGACTGCAGGAGCCTTGTAGAGCAGGAGCTGTGCAAGCTATGGGGCCAATCTTTAGCCAAATGGGATCTGAGGATTATCTGTCATAGATGGGGCTCTGACATTATCTGCCTTTCTTGTTAAGATGGATGAAAGTAGTCTGTTTTGGTTTGAATCTGAAATGCTGACACGGGCTTATTCCCTAGCTAGTGACACTTTTTTGTTTGTTTGTTTGTTTGTGTTTGTTTGTTTTTGTTTTTCAAGACAACGTTTCTCTGTGTAAGAGCCCTGGCTGTCCTGGACTCCCTTTGTAAACCAGGATGGCCTCGAACAGACCACCTGCCTCTGCCTCTTGAGTGCTGGGATTAAAGGCTTGTGCCATCACACTCTCCCCAGTGGCAGTATTTTGAAGGTTGTAGATAGAGTCTTTAAACTGGGATTCAGCTGCAGACCCAAGCTTGGTTTTACCCTTCCCCCCTTTTCCTGTCTGCTGACACCCCAAGTCCCACTGACAGATCTACCACTTCTGCCCTCTGGTCCTAAATTGTTTTAGCTATCAACTTGACACATGAGGGGATGATCTGGGCAGGGAGTCCCCACTGAGGTATTGCCCAGATCAGATTGGCCTGTGGCCCTGTCCATAGGGGTTGTCAATGGATGCAGAAAAGTCTGGCACATTGGAGGCATCCTCCTCTGTGGGCAAGAGCACAAGAGCCCAGGAACCAGCAAGCATCCTCCCCCATGGTTTCTGCTGTAAGGTCCTTCCTGAGTCCTTGCCCTGACTCCCATCAATGATGGAGTATGACGTGGAAGCTGTAGTCTAAGTGAACCCTTTCCTGTCCTATGCTGCTGTTGGCCAGTGTTTTATGACAGCAACCAAACCGAACTAACAAGAAAAGTAACCAAGACAGCAGTAAGAGAATTCTCCTGCATCCTCAGCTCATACCTGAAGGTCTTCACTCCAGTTTCAAGGAGCACCTTTGACAGATGTTTCCTTTCTGAGCTCAGTGTGCCTAACTCACCATCTATAACACTGGGGGAATTATTCTGTTGCAATAGTTTTCCTGTCACCTGGTATCAAAATAATATGGGGAACTGTCAAAATCCTGTTGATTGGACCTACCTGAGCCCAACCAGTCCAGTAGTGTCTCTGCGTGCAACCAGGATATAATGGGGTGTTTGTTGGTTGGTTTGTTTGTTTTATAGAGACAGGATCTCTTGGAACCTTGCCTGGCCTCCAACTCATTACACAGCACAATCTGGCCTAGAGCTCCTGAGCCTCCTGCTTTTACCTCCTGAGTGCTACAATTACAGGCATGAGCATCAGACCTGACTCATACATAACGATTTCTGTTTTGTCCTTAGGATTCATTATAAAATTGTTTTTTGTGTTTTTTGTGTTTTTAAAAAAGATTTATTTATTATTATATCTAAGTACATTGTAGCTGTCTTCAGATGCACCAGAAGAGGGGTTCAGATCTTATTACGGATGTTGTGAGCCACCATGTGGTTGCTGGGATTTGAACTCAGGACCTTCAGAAGAGCAGTCAGTGCTCTTAACCACTGAGCCATCTCTCCAGCCCATAAAATTGTTTTTAAGAAACCCTCTTAATTGCCCCCCCCAATAATTGAGTCAGAGTCCTATGGATTTATTTACTCAGTTCTAGTGCAATTACAAGGTAAACTACCCCTAGTTTAATTTTCTAATGCTAGACTAGCTACTTCCCCAACTGTGCTCCCCAAATACTTGCTGTTTGAGTTTTCCTAGCAGTCTATCCTGGGGGCGGGGGAGGGGGATTTCACGCGGGTGCATGCCGCTGGTCCATCATGTCTAATGAAGATCTCCTGTTCCTTCCCTCTTCTTCCTCCTCCAAGCTCCTTCTTCTCTCTTTTCTCATCTTGTCCATCTCTTCATGTTCTCTACCTGAGACCCCCAAGCCTGGTAACTCAAACTTCCTGTCTACCTCTATTCTCCCCAGGAATGGCTGTAGTCACTTCTATTTAACCAATAGTTTTAAATTGGGGAGCAAGGTTTACATAGCATCACTTGATGTACATGAGGATTTGCTTGTTGGGGGCAACCAGATCTTGGAGGCTAGTATTTAGCATTTGAATACACAGCAGCATCAGACCAACCCCTAATGATTTACCTTATGCTTTATGTGTGTGTGTGTGCGCGCGCGCGCGTGTGCCTGCGTGTGTGTCTGTGTGTGTGTGTGTGTGTACACGTGGAGACCAGAGCTCACACGTGTGCACTCACAGGCAGATCCTTGCAGAGGCTAGAAGAGGACATTGATTCCTCAAAGCTGAAGTTACAGAGGGTAATGAGTTACTTAGTGTGGGTACTGGAAACGAGATTCTGGTCCCTTACAAGAGTGGCAAGCAGTCCTAACCACTGAGCTGTCTCTCTAGTCCCAGAACACAGTGTTTATAAAGGTCTTCAGGGGATTCGAGTTGCCATGACTTAACCATTCCCCCTGAGCTCTTCCCTTCTCGGAGCACGAATCACACTTTGCAGTAATTAAAGTTTAAGGCTGTCTTCTCTGTAAACTGAGTGACAACAGAGATGAGACCAAACATAGTAGAAAGGCTAAAACAGACACCAATTATCCCAGTCCTGGTGCTTACACCCACCCACGACGAGCCTCACTTTCCGTGGTCCAGGAACGGAAATTTCTGTAAATATGATAAAGTGGTGGAATGTTTTCTGTTAGTTGGTTTTGCTTTTGTTTCTCCATTTTCCTGGGTGTGTGTGTGCGTGTATGTGTGTGTGTGTATGTGTGTGTATGTGCATGTGTGTGTGTGTATGTGTGTGTATATGTGTGTGTGTATATGTGTGTGTGTGTTGTGTGTATGTATGTGTGTGTGTGCGTGTATGTGTGTGTATGTGTGTGTGTGTCTGTGTGTGTGTCTGTGTGTGTGTGTGTGTCTCTGTGTGTGTGTGTGTGTGTGTGTGTGTGTACATATCAGGGCTGATGTTCAGAATCATCCTTGACTTTTCTTCTACCTTATTCATGAGGCCAGGTTCATCAGTCAAACCCATAGCTCACTGATACAGCTCACTGGCTAGCTTGCCCTGGGGACCCCTTGTCTTTGTCTTCTGAGGCTAGAATTACAAGCATATATCGCTAAGCCCTTTTGGGGGTCTGGAGATCCAAAATCAGATCTTCATGCTTACATGGTCAGTGCTTAGCCACTGAGCTTCCTCTCCAGCCGAGTGTTTGTTTGTTTTTTTAAGACAGGATCTCACTCTGCAGCCAGGCTGGCCTGGAAGTCTCAAGCCTCCTACCTCAGCCTCCTAAACCGTGGGATTCCAAGTGTGCGCCACACTGACATTGGTGCTGATGTGATGTTGTACAAGGAGGGGGTGTGTCTTGCTAGGTGGCCTCCTTTGCTGACTCTCAGGAACCAGGTTACCACGTTAGGATGGCCACGTGGAAGGGAACAGAGGATGACTAATTGGGATCTGAAGTTCTTTGTTTCCCAGTCTGTAAGGACCTGAACCCTCGCAACTACACAGATTTGGAAGTGAAGTCACACACCACATAGTGGCATATGCCCAACAATGAGCTGGCATATAAGACAATGCTCTTGGGAGGTTATGACAGAGCTGGGACCTAGTGGTGACACAGCCATCACCGTTTATTCTTTTTTTCCCATTCTTTTATTCATTCACTTGTTTGTGTGCACCAGGGGTGTATTGTTAACTGTATAGGCTATCCAGACTCCGGCATTTTGTCATGGCAACACGAAGTAGTCTAAATACATTAATGGTTTGTTTATTTGTTGCGCTATGCTTTTCTTGAACCATAACCCTACTTATTAAGGAAGAAAGCTGACTGTAAAACTTTGTGCTGCGAGTAAGCCTTCTGTAACTCCTGTTCACAATAGCCCTTGATTGCGTCGCACTCTCTTAGGCTCGGTTGTATCTCAATGTTGTTTCTTACTTTTTGAGCCCAGGAACAATAAGCTAAAAGATACAGGTGCCCATGCACACACTCAAAACATAGACAATGTGTGCAGCAGGCTCTACACTCTGGGTTTGTACAAGTACACTCTGTAGTAGTCTCACAACAATGAATTATCTACTAATGGGTTTCTTAGAATCCTTGCCCGGCACAGGACTGTGTGTGTCACAGGACTCAACTTCTGATGAAGCATCAAACAGAGCTGGTGTCTTTTTCTTTTCATTTCTGTGTGTGTATGATGTATGCATGTGTATATGTGTATATGTTGCATGTGTGTGGATGCACATATATGTGAAACCTGGGGTTGATGTCAGGAGTCGTCCTCCATCACTCTTCCACATCACTCAAGACAGGTCTCTTAATCAAATCCAGAGCTATCTAACATGGCTAGTGCCACCAGCCAGCTTGCTTGCAGGAATTCTCTATCATCGACTTCATAAGCTCGAATGGTAGGTCAGGTAGATGGCTACGACTGATGAGGGTTATTATATGAACTTTGTTCCTGATGCTTACACAGCATTTCCCAGCCCAGGGATGGTTTTCTCAGTGACACTCTTGGAGAGGACCAATGCTCAGACCCCGGATATCAGAAATGTGTGCTATAGTAAGCTGCTAAGTTCATGATGGACTTGTTAAAGGGTGATTTTTAAAAAGTGGGGCTCGCCGGGCATGGTGGCACATGCCTTTAATCCCAGCACTTGGGAGGCAGAGGCAGGCAGATTTCTGAGTTCGAGGCCAGCCTGGTCTACAGAGTGAGTTACAGGACAGCCAGAGCTACACAGAGAAACCCTGCCTCGAAAAACCAAAAAAAAAAAAAAAAAATAGTGGGGCTGGCAATGTGACTCTGTGGTAGACTGCATGTGTAGCTTGTACAAGACTCTAGTTTTCAACATACATACCACACACACACATAAATATATGCACACATATACATAGCACACACATATGCATAGATACACAGACACACACACACACACACACACACACACACACACACACACACACACACACCATACACACCACACACAGCAATAGAAAGGAAACACATTGATGAGCGCCTTGTCAAACTCCTAAGCCCTTGACATCTAAAACAGACTATGATACACACAGGCAGTCAAAGATATTTGTCGAGTTAATTAACGCAGCACAGTAATGGCATCAAATCTTTTGACTCAGACATTTTGATCCTCTTTCCTTTTCTTTCTCTCAGTCACAGGCTGACGGCCCTGGCACTCACAGCCCTCTGCTCTCTGGAGGCCACGAGGGATGCTTTCTGTTATGATGATGACTGTGGTACTGCTCAAATGAACTCTGTGGTTAAATAGCAGGTCACTGGTTGTAAATTGTTACTGCTATCGATCAGCCATTCCCTTCACCTGATGAGTGCTGTCAGCAAGCACCCCAGGCAGAGCAAGCAACCCCAGCTCACATCTGTGATCACTGTAGAGATGCAGAGATGGCTGGGATGGCCTTTGAGTGACACTGACCCTTGGTTACAGCCTGCATGAGGTCTCTTTCACAGACTGACTCTCAGGTCTGCTCAAGTCAGTTACTCAGAGCCGACAGCAAAGAGGCACAGCTTTGCTTGCTGTTCATGCAAAGGCTGCTGTGGTCCGTCTCCAAGGGCTTCCACCAGGCCAGGACTCCGGAGGCCCAGGAACAGCTCTAGGAAGCTATCAGACTTTCCAGGAGCTCTGAGATAATTGCTGGGGGAGGCTGAAACTAAAGCCCTGGCAAGACCTTACTGGCCTCTACTAGGCTTTGGGGTAGCTTCCTATGAATGTTTTGGACTGGCTCTGTGATGAAGGCCAAGTGAACTGCCTATCTTTGGGTCTTAGGAATTAACTGAAGTTCTGCTTGGAGCCTGTTGAAGGTGTGTTGGAAGTTCTAGTGGGCAAGGCTAGAGGGATGTCCTTAGATTCTAGGCAGAAAGTCGGAACCTGGGGCACAGCACAGCCTTCATCTCTGTCTCCCACCTACACACACCACAGTCTGTCTCTCTGTCTCTGTCTGTCTATCTGTCTCTCTCTCTCTCTCTGGGTCTCTCTCTCTATCTCTCTCCCTCTCTCTGAGCTTCAGCTTCTTACCTGATTCTGTTGCTTGCTCTCTCAAATGCTCACCTCTGGGGTGTAGTTCCCTGACTGTGTGCCCACCTGTTATCACCTACACTGTAGGCAAAACCTTTCAGTGGTACTTCATTGAGAGCTGCAGGTCCAAGAAAGGCAGCAGAAATACACCTCAGCAAACTGCCTTTCATCCCATCTCCAGCCAGCTGCTTATACAGAGAATAGAACAAAACTCAGTCATTCCACACTTCTGCCCTGCTCCTTTGGTCAGGTAGTCAGCTTCGTCCATGTGACTCTGTCCCTCATTGTTGGTCTTTGTGCAGCTGTAAGCGTGGTTCGTGTTGGGCCACGGCAGTTCTGTATGCCTCCCAGCACCGCCTGGGCTGGGGGCAAACTGAGAACAAGCAAAGCATTAGTATGTGTGCTGAGCCATCCATACAGAAACTGCAGGTTCCACTCTGCAACATGTGTAACAGGTGTGCCCTTATAATGCAGAAATTTTTCCCCCTATTTGTCCTTGCCTGCGTAGAGAGCACTGGTCAAATACTGCAAGCTTCTATCCCTCCACAGCTAGGCCTGCTGATAGAACAGAAAGTGCTCCCCAAAGCGACTGCAGTCCCAACAGGAAGTAGCTGTTTACAGCTCCTTACCCAGTGCAATGGGCTAGGCACTTATGCACACAACTCATGTAATATGTATGACAGTGCAATGAGATAGGAATCATTTCTGTTGTGCAAACGTGGACAGAAGGCCTTTAAAGGATCTAAACACTTGATCCAGACTCAGGGGCACAGGCCTTAAGTCTTAGCCCTTTTGAGAGAGAAGCAGGAGGACCAGGGCTCCAAGGTCATCCTCAGCCACATAGTAAGTTCAAGTCCAACCCAGGGTTACTTATTCTCAAAACAATGAAACCAAAAAAGGTCTAATCACTTGCTCCTGTCACACAGGATACAGGAAGTCACCACATGTCCCTGTACAGCTGGCATCTAATGTAAACATGCCCAGTTCTCCCACGTTCTCATATCTAGTCCCCGTTATGTGAGGACTGGTGGGAGCACTCTCTTGCTGGGACTGAAGCCTCTGCCGCATAGCAGTTAATCCCGCGCCTCATCGAACCTTGCCGCCGAGAGCATGGGCCAGCTTGAAACAGTTCCGGAGAATCTGTTACTCAGACTGTGACCAGAGGGACGAAAGATGCAGGGCTGTAAGAGAGGGTGCCTCACGGAGGCCTCGTGGCTGGTGCATCTGCTTTTGAAAAAAAAAAATGTGCTGGATCACACACTTACAGAGCTGCTTTGCTTTAACATGAGAAACTGACAGGAACGATTTAAGAGTGGCTGCTCTGAAACACCATTAGATAGTCCTCCTTTTCATTTCAACATTTATTATAGGAGAGAGAGAGAGAGAGTACCCCCATGCCCCAAAACCTATGTGGAAGTCAGAGGACAACTTTGGGGAATCTATCCTCTCTTTTGGCCATGTGGAAATTCTGGGTATTGAACTCAGGTCCTCGGGCTTGGCAGCAAGCTCCTTTATTCGCAGAGTCATCTCATTTCCCTCTCCCCGCCCCCTCAAGTAAAATAAGGACCACCTCATTCACATTCATTCAGATGAAGCCCCTCAGTTTCCATTCAGATTCCATCTCTACCCATCCCCCAGAAGCTTCCGCTGCAAATTTGATCATTGTCGCCTGGCTCATTCCGTGCCCGCCTCTCCACATACCCAGGAAGCTCACACAAACAAAATTGAACACTGATGTCGTAAGCAGAACCACACTGTACCCCCCACCCCCACCCCCATCCTGCTGACGGCTTCTTTCCTCTCACGAGCTGCCACTGAGGACACTTTAGAAGTTAAGAATCATGTCCTATTGGATCTCTGTGGTCCTGTGCGCCTTGTATTTTCTGTATGCTGAATAATTCAAAAGGAAGGAAGAACAGGAGGAGGAAGAAGAAGAGGAGGAGGAGGGGGAGGGGGAGGAGGAGGAGGGATAAGGATGGCGGAAGGAAGAAAGAAGGGAAGAAGAGGGGAGGAATGAAGAGAAGAGGAGAGGAAAGGGGAGAGGTGGAGACTAGTCAATGCCATCAATCTTGAGTCAAAACTTCCCGTGTGGGTCTCAACGTTTGGGATGGAATGTGTGAGACAAAGAAACCTACATAGCCTTGAGCTTCCTGTGTAGCTGATGCTAGCTCTGGAATTCCAGGCTTGAGCCACCAACTTGCTCTCACCGGTCGCTGTTTAAAGCTTGCGAGATAGACAGGGAGGCTGAACTCCTTCCTATGCACCGCGATCTCCGAAACTCTGAGAGCTGGGAGTCCCATTCCAGCCGCTTCCATGGAGGCTCTGCTGTGAGGAAACGCTCGCTGCTCATTAATCACCAGCCAACTGTAGCCTGTCAGCCTTTGGAGGATTCCCTGCCAGGCCCAACACTTGTCTTCCCTCCTTTGCTTCTTCAGCTTCTACGATGTGTCTATCAACCATCGGTGTCCCCGGCTCTGTCTCGGCCTCCTAAATGTCCACCTGGAGCACCTCTGATTGCTCACCCTGCCTCTGCCTTCCCGTGGGCTCCTGTACCTGCCTGCCTGCTTTCTTGTTCTCTTCCCTGGGCATGCTACAGCATAGCGCCAAGGTTGAGGCTGGGCTCTAGATCTCTCCTGATTCCTGCTTGCCTCCATTTTAAGGATGCTTTTTATGGTGGCTTCAAGTACAGGAAGCTGCTGGAGGTGTTTGGGAGGCAACCTCCAAAGAGCACCTGCTCTCCCCAGCATTCCTCACTTTCCCCACCCCCCAATCCTACCACGCACTGTGGGGTGGGTCTTTTATTCCTTAGAACATTACAAAAACAGTGACTGAGACACTGAGTAAGGTTGGGGATATAGGGATGGGTCAGACAGCTCTGCTGGAGTTCAGGTATTCTATTCGGGAGAGGCAAACAGAAGCCTACAACTACTCAAATTTATGGTAAGCCACCCTCTGACAAATAGCCCCACTCCCACCCTGTGCTCTAATTATAATGTCTCCATGCACCTTCCATATAGTTTTCTATTTTAAAACATAATTACATTGTATTTATTATTTATCTTACACATACACATATATATAGTATGTGAATGTGTGTGTGTGTGTGTGTGTGTGTGTGTGTGTGTGTGTGTGTGTGTGTGTGCATGTGATTCATCCAAGCCATCCCATGTATGCGGAGGTCAAAGGACAACTTTTAGGAGTTGGTTTTCTCCCCCATGAGGTTTCCGGAGGTCAAATTGAGGTTGTTAGGGTTAATGGCAAGCACTGTTGCCTGTGAGTCATCTTGCCTGCCCTCACACATTTTATCCTATTTCACATATAAGGAAGCTGAAGAAAAGTGTGGATGCGCTACCTGCTCACAGGTACACAGCTTGTGAGAGTCAAGGCCAAGATCTGATCACTGTGTGGCTATTGGGAGAGCCGGGGAAGGACGGCATTCTTCCTGTTCATGAATAGATATTTTGTTGGTGGTGGTTTTGTTTTTTTAAGTCACAGATAAGTCTCACACATCCCAGGAAGTTTTTGATCTCTCAATGCTACCTAGGATAACCTTGAACTCCTACTCCTCCTGCCTCCACTTCCTAAACCCCAGGATTGCAGGCATGCACAATAATATTCAGTTTACTCTTGCTGGGGACAGAATCTAGAACCTCATGCCTGCCAGGCAAGCCCTCTACCAACGGAGCTATTTCTCCAGACTTCAGACTCTTACTCCCAATTTGACCTGAGAGTAAAACCAAACCGTCAGAAATGAACCGGTGGGGTTTTGGGGGGGGGGAACGACACAGGGGTAGGGAGATGAGGAAGCGGCTCCTCCAGCTAAGATGGCCGAGTGGGGGATTGAGTACCACAGGCTTCTAAAAGAAACACCTCCCCTACCCATCAAGGTGACTAAGGCAGGCTGGGCCGGGTGCTCACTCAGTCCCAGTGTGCAGTGAATGAAGTGTGTGGTCGGCAAACGACCAATGTGCTGCCTGAAATAAGTGACTCAATTATAAAGACAGCAGGTGGCGCCCCGTGTTTCCCACACCAGCCAGCAGGTTTAGGTTCCAAGTCCATATTCCCCAGTCCCACAGCCCTGAGGTTTCTGGTCAATCTGCATATTCACCTCGTTTCTCCACTGCTTCAGAAACTCCTGTTACTATTTTTTTTTCTTTCAGATCTTGCTGTTTCAATTAGTAGCTGGGTTTGATCTAGATGCTTTTCCTCATGTTAAATCCCTTTTGATAAAACAGTCCCCAGAGAACCGGTCTTTGAAACCTCTTTATGAGATCTGGAGTGCAGGAAAACGCCGAGGATAATTACCCACAAGCAGACACTTCTCAGAACCCATTTGCGGTCTTAACAGCGTCCTGTCCTGCCTGACCTGCCTTGTCAGTGATCCTCATGCAGGCTCCACCTCCCTGCTCCTTGTCCTGGACAGCTGCCTGGGGGAAGTCCTTCTCCCAGACACTTTTGTTGCGCTGGAAATTCTGCCTGGGGGGCCTTTGGCTATGAGATGACTCTTGGATGCTTCTAGAACACACGGTGGCTCTCGAGTTTCAGTGTCTCATTGGACCCCTTAGATTAGTGTGATCAGGACATGTGACTTCCACTCTATTGACACCTGCTCGGTTGCCACTAATGTCAATCAGAGAAGTATTTATCTCAGATGTCCATCATATGATACAAGTTGTCAACCACCCTGAGAAGAGCCTCTGGCGGGTGACCGCCATGTCTCCCTGGGCTTTCTGAGCAGGCATGCTCACACTTCCTCTGGTTTGCTGTAGTGTGTTGCTGTTGTCCTGATTCTTGTTTGGGGTAAGTGGGGGTGGACTGACACGGGGTCTCCTGTAGCCTAGATTATTTTTGTTGCCTTTGTTACCCTAGCCTTACTCATCTCCTAGACCCTTCATATCCACCCTCTGCCCTTGCAACCTCCCCCACAAAAGAAAACAACCCACAAAATAAAAATAAATAAAACAAAACATAACAGCCTCTCATCATGGAAGTTGTAGTGTGTCACAGTGTGCTCCACAGTAAACTCTTTCATCCACACTTCTTGCAAATGTTTAATGCAATGAGTCACTGGTCTGGTTCAAGGCTCTGGCTTCTGTTATACCATCAATACTGGATCCTCACCTGGTCTCCTTCCAGATATCATGTTGTTGTCCTGTGTCATAGAGATCCTGCAGTTTTGGGTCAGCAGAACCGGCCCTTTCATGTGCTCTAACAGCTCATAGGTAGATGTTTGGGTGGACCTACTCAGAGCCCTGGATATCTGGGCCTGGGTGGTAGCTGAATTGGTCAGCTCACCTGCTCTCCCAGACACACACCACCAGGGCCAGCTGTCCAGCACTGACCTGGCTAGATTAACCAATGCTGTAGCCGGCAAGGGGCAGGGTCAGCTCTCCTGCTCACCTGCATCCATGCCACCAGGGCCAGCTCTACAGTGCTGCCCAGGCCCGGTGGGTAAGGGGTCACTTATAGAAGCAGGAATGACTCAAAAGGAGCTATCTCTGAAATGCTCACCCAGACTCACAAAAGCTGGGACCCTGGAGCTCCTTGTACCACCAGGAAGCATCTCCCTGGGTCCAAGAACGTCCTTTCAGCAGCTTAGATGGTCAGAGTCTTCTTGTCTGGTGGCTGTCTACTGCTTCCCGTGACTCTGAGGAAGGGCTCGTGAATCTTAGCAGTTTCAGCTTTCCTAAACTTGTGAAGTTTGTTTACCTCCTAATCGTAGTAAGCCTCCTCCTCCTCTTCCTCCTCTTCCTCCTCTTCCTCCTCTTCTTCACCTTCCTCCTCTTCTTCCTCTTCCTTGGAGGGATGTTTCATTTTGGAGGAAACTGATCTCTAAAACTACTCAGCCTTTCTCCCTTTCTTTCCTTCAGATCTCCACTCTGTTCATGAGGATTGTCCTTCACTAACTACCAGCCTGTGTGACTCTAGAGTGTTGAAGTTTGGTCTGCTGCTATGTATTCTACTGCTAAATACTGCCCCCCCCCCAGGTCTGGTTGCCCCCCAAAGGACAAGGAAATCCTCAGGTATACTAAATGATGCTATGTAACCTTGCTCCTTAATATGAAACTATTGGTTAAATAAAGATGCCTACAGCCTAAAGCTGGGCAGAAGAGAGGTAGGCATTGTTTCGGTTCCTTGGGTAGGCTTGGGGTCTGAGGCAGGACCACAAGAAAAAGAGAGAGGAGAATTAAAATAGGAAGATGCTATCGGGTAAGGGATCATGAGAACTGGCCATGAGGGTTGGCCAGTCGGAGCAAGAGCAGCCCAGGCAGAACACAGCAAGTCATATTTGGGAGTTATTTATAGGGAAGAAGACAAATTAGACATAGAGGGTTGATATCTTCCCAGCTCTAGTGCTGATTAAGGCTAATTATATATATAAAAGTTTTGTGTCTGTTATCTGGGAACCAACTGATCAAAGGTGGGGTAGAAATCACCAACTGATAGTAAATATTTACTACAACACTAGAAAGCCTGTCTGATCTATCCATGTGAGCAGATGACACAGGCCTAACCAATGAGAGTGTTCCAGTCCCATCCCCTCATGATTGATTCTGAAATGGTCACCTGAGACTGACCAGAATCCAAAGACATCTGCCAGAACTGTGGAAGAGCTGTTCGTTCCCTGGGAGTGGCTAAGCTGTCCACACATGAGCCTGGGTTTTCTGAGGTTTACCAGATGGACAGAACCTGCTAGGAAAGAAAGCTGGCTATTTGCTACTTTCGTTGTTACTATGACCAAATACCTGATTCAGTGGTTTGAATATGCTTAGCTCAGGGAGTGGTACTATTAAGAGGTGTGGCCTTGTTGGAGGAAGTGTGTCACTGTGAGAGTGGGCTTTGAGATCCTACTCCTAGTTACCCGAGGTTGCCAATCTTCTCCTAGTTGCCTTTGGAACAAGATGTAAAACTCTCAGCTCCTTCTCCAGTGCCACACCTTCCTGCATGCTGCCATGCTTCCCACCCTGATAATAATGGACTAAACCCCTGAACCTATAAGCCAGCCCTAATTAAATATTGTCCTTTATAAGAGTTGTCTTGGTCATGGTGTCTCTTCACAGCAATGGAAACCCTAACTAAGACACCTGATAAGAAGTAATTTAGGGATAGAAGGGGTTGGTGTGGCTTGCAGTTTGAGGGTACAGTTCTTTATGGCTGAGGAGTCATGGTGGCAGAAGCCTGAGGCAGCTGGTCTCATAGTAACTGAAGTCAGGAAGCCGAGAGAGATGGCTACTGGTGCTCATCTCTCTTTCTCCTTTTTATTAAGGCCAGGACAGAACCCCAGGGAGTAGTGCACCCCCTCACACTCAAGGCAGGTCTTCCCTCCTCAGTTAAACCTCTCTGGAATCACCTTAATAGACATGCCCAGAGATGTGTTTCCATGGTGATGCTAAATCCAGTCAAGTTGACAGTGAAGATTAACCATCGCGTGACATAGAGAAAAGAAAGAGAAGCTGAGAGGTGGCAGAAACAAACCCTGGTGACATTCACAGAAGGTGGCACCCAGAGCTAGCCCCTTGGCTGCAGACTTCTAGTCACCCTAGTCCAGTTACATTTGGGTTTTTGACTTTTTATTATTATTTTTGTTTCACTTTTGCTTTTTTTCCAGCTCAAATGCATTTGAGCTGAATTTATTTTCTAATTCATTTCTATTTTTAATTTGTCTCTTTTTAGCTTTTTTTTTAAATTTCATATTTGTATCCTACATTTACACCATTCCCCCCTCCAGCCCCCCCCCCCGTGTTACCTTCCCTGTCTCCAAATTCATGGCCTGTCTTTCCTTAATTATTATTGTTACAGTCATTTATTTTTGAGACAGGGTCTCACTGTAACAAGTATTGCAGGGTTAGGGAGTCCCATGATGGGGCTTTATTATCTTGCAACACTGTGTATTGTTTCTTTACTGCTATGATTAAGATATCTCAAAGGAGGAACTGAAGGGAGGGCAGGTTTATTTCAGCTCTAGGTTTGGGGGTATCATGCCAAGGAAGGTATAGTGGCCAAGTGCTCATGGCTGCAGGGGTGGGCACTCACTCACATCCGGAGAATCAGGACACAAAGAACTCTGCCTGGAAACGCACCTAGCTATAACCCAAAATTGCTTATGCCCCAGACTCCCTTCCTCCATCCTGGCCCACTTCCCTAAAGGTTCCATAGCCTCCCAGAACAGCTCTGGGCACTGAGCATTCAAACACATGAGCCTGTAATGGGGGCCATTTTGCACTCAAACCTAATAGCCTGCAGAGAGGTAGGTCCTGGATGGATTCCCTGAGTTCCTCTGAGAGCCCCAGGGGAATCTGCTTCCTGCCTCTCCTCCATGGAGGCTGCTCTTATTCCTTGGCACACAGCCCTGCCCAGGCTCCAAGGCCAGCAGCCTAGCTGTACCACATCTCTTCACTGTCTGATTGACACTGGCTTCCCTCCTTGAGCAGCCTGTGACTAACCTGAGCCCATCCAGGCAAGGGAAGATGAGCCTTCCATCTCAAGGTTCTAAATTGGCAACACAAAGGGCTTTGATTGTTTGTTTGTTTGTTTGCCATATGTGTCCTGGTGATGAAGACAAGAACATGTTGGGGAGACTCGTAGTCACAGATGAGAGAGCTTGGATTGCCTTGTGACCTGCATTTCACAGTAAGAGCCATAATATAGAATTCTAAGAACAGTTCTAATGCCAGGCAGGAGCCGGAGCCCAGACTCATCCCTTCAGGTGAGGTGATGTTCCTTGTGATTTTGTTCCTGGTGACCCAGCTACAGGTGTTAGTTAAGACACTTCACAAGTCACTTGGCCACCCCATGCTTCATTTATGTCACTCAAAAAATGGACCCGAAATCTTTATGAACGTTTGAGGGCATGCATGTGGTGTTCTCAGCACTGTGTCTGTGTGTGTCTGTGGTCTCTTACTTTTTTTGAGGGGGCGGGGGACAAAACCTGTGCACATCTATACTTGCCTTCTTTAATTGTTTACCTTGTTTTTTCGGAGACAGGGTCTGTTATCACTGAACCTTGAGCTCATGACTTAGTCTAGGCTGTGTAGAACGAGATGGGGAAGAAAGAGGAAGGGAAGGGAAGGGAAGGGGAAGGGAGGGGAAGAGAGGGGAGGGGAGGGGAGGAGCTCCAGAGATCTGCCTGTCCCCATCTCCCCAGCACTGAGACCAAGCCCAGATTTGTAGACCTTTGTTCTGGAAATGTTGAAGTCAGGTCTTCCTGCTTGTATGTCAAACACTTTACCAAGTGAGCTATCTCTCCTATCCAGGCTACTGTTTTTTGGGTATTTCTGTGTTTGGTTGGTTGGTTGGTTGGTTGGTTGGTTTTTGTCTTTGTTTTTTTGGTTGTTTGGGTTTGTTTGGGGGGGTTGTTTGTTTGTTTTATGGGTTGTTTGTTTGTTTGTTTGTTTGTTGAGACAGGGTCTCATTATGTACCTATGACTGTTGTGAAACTCACTTTGCAAACTGGCCTCCAAATCCCAAATGCTTCCCGGTCCTGGGGTTAAAGCCACTATGTGTGGCCTTGGGGTGCTTTTCTTAAAATTGCTATTACAGGCCCAAAGATAGCTGGTGCTCAGAAACTGACGTGATGTCTTTAGACGAGGGAGAGAGGCAGCCACAGGAGTAAGCACTCAGGACTCCAAAGACTCTGGTCTCCAAGGATAATGGTGGGGTAAGATATACCCTATCCCCTTAATTTTTTTCCAGACAGGGTCTTACTGTGCATCTTGGGTTGGCCTGGAACTCAGCCTATGCAGACCAGACTAGCCTCAAACTCAGAGACATGTCTGCCTCTGCCTCCCAGATGCTAGGTTTAAAGATGTAACACCATTGTGCTGAGACTTGCCAGCTTAGAACTTAGACAAAAAGACACCTAGGCAGGTTGAGACAATAATGTCCAAGCCTGGTGCCAGAGAAGGTGCTCTTTGCTGTGTCCATACGGAAGCATCTCTTTCTCTCCAAAGGGGATAAGAGAGATTTTATTCCAAACCAAATATGAGTGACACAGACTCAGACTGCCTTGAATGACATGTTCCACCATGGATGTGGTGACCTGAACCTAAAAAGTTACCAAACACAAGACAGTCACAAATCAAAGCATTTGTCAAACACATTGCTGGGACATGAGGTTGCAGCCAAGTGGGAGATCCTGTTGAGATCCTCGGATGTTCTCTGATGACATTCTTGCCCTTGGGGGTGATGATGGCCAGCCAAGTTAATACATTCCTAAAGTCTTTCCTGATCGTCCCATAGGTCTTAAGTCGGATGCAGAGGAAGGTGAGTAACGGCTATTGAGAGAACTAACAATGTCACAAGATGATGTTGGCTTTGGCTCTGCAACATTCTCACCTTCCACAATCAGGAAGTTTTAAGGAGTCCATCAGTCTGCAGGTTTGCTTTCAGAAACCTCAGTTCACTGTTGGCTGATAGGAAATGAATGGGTTGGGGGAAAGGAAGTCCAGGCAAACGCTCCCTTCTCCCACAATTTCTGCCTCAGATCTCTAATAACTGGCATGCCAACTCTCTTGTTCTCAAGCCATTGGCTAGATCCCGCTGCAGCCTCATCCCACCCCACATCCTAAAGTGCTTTGCTCAGAGATGGCTCCCCTTTGGTCCCTGCTGGGCTGTTTTGGTAAATGGGACCTTTGTCAGCAGAAGGACAGCAGGATTTGCTACCATCCTAACTTGTCCATTTGTTTCCTGCACAGAGGGTCTGATGAGGAGTTTCCAGGGACCTCACTGAAGCAGAAGCCAGCTCTTGACAGAGACACACGGTGGTGATTACACGGGGTGTTAGGCACGGTTTCTGTGGATGGTAGCTCCAAGGCCCCTCTTGAGCCCCTGGCTCTTTGTGTCAGTTATGTACTATTAGGGGAGGGCAGAGAAGGAGCCAGGAGCAGTGGCAGGGTGCCAGTCTGCTGAGGCAAAGTGGGGGGCTCTCCTGGCGTAGTCAGATGGTTTCAAAATTCTTCATATCTTGGCTCCCATCAGGGCTCACAGAACATGTGTTCCCTTCTCAAATATGAAACTTAAGCCAAGACACTCCCCACTCTATAAGGGATGCCACCGAATGGCATGAACTAGCAGCATGGTCCTGAGAGATAAGGGCTGTGCAAAAGGTTTCCAGTGAACACTGGGCTAATGTCTGGGTCCTCATCTCCTGTCTCTCTACCCAGTATGGAGCCAATGTGTGCTTTTATGCCTTCCTGGACCACAGTTCACTACTACTCTGGGCAGCTTATTCCAAGTGTGGTGTGTTTTGGCTTTTGTTTTTAACCCCCCCCCCTCTGTGTGTGTGTGTAAATGTGATGAAGCATATGAGTGTAGGAAGGCAATTTCTAGTGTCCTCCTTGCCTTTCATCTTATTTGAGACAGGATCTCTGGTTTTGCTGCTTTACAGAGCAAGCCAATGGTCAGAGCTTCCAGTCACACTTCCCTTCTCCACCTCCCTGTGGAATCACTGGGGTTACAAACAGGAGTTACCCTTCTAGCTTTTATGTGGAGATTCAAACTCATGTCTTGATGCTTGCTTAACAAGTACTCTACCCATTGAGCCATCCCCTCAGCTGCCTTCTCCTCCTCCCGTCCTCCTCTCCTCTTTTCTTCCTCTTCCTTCTCTCCCTCCTCCTCTTTCTCCTCTTCCTCCTCCTTCTCCTCTTCCTCCTCCTTTTTTGGGGTCAGGCTACATAGTCCAAGCTGGTCCAGTCTTCCCATCCTTTCTGTCTCAGATTTCTGAGTTCCTAGGTTATAGCTATACCCAGATGGCTTCTTACATTCTCAGTCAACTCTGATTTTTAGGAAGACACTTCAGATTGACTCAGCAGCCAGCCTTGGTTCTCCTTGCCAGCCTGAGTTCTCAGCTGCAGGGTTTGCCCCAAGACTCATCTCTTATATGCCTATCAGCTGAGGAGGTCATGAAATTGCAGATTCATGGGCCAGCAAGGTGGCTCAGTGGATCAAGGCACTTGCCACCAAGGCTTATGAGCTGAGTTTACTCCTTGGGACCTACATGGTAGGAGAAACTGACTTCTATAAGTTGTCCTGTGGTCTCCACATGCATGCCATGGCATACACCTACACACACACACACACACACACACACACACACACACACACAAAATAAATTTAAATGTAAGGGTGCTGGGAACATGTTCACAAACACAGGCTGCCTGAGCTGTTAGACCAGAGTTGCACAGTCAGCTAGAAGAATGCCCAAAGGCAGGAGATTTACAGGGTAGAAATATCCAAAGGGAAGACCAAAGACCCAGAGGGACACCCCACACATTTGTCAAAAATCAAGCCAAGCATACAGCTGCTGGGGTAGAAGCTGTCACTTGACAAATACCCACCCATGGTGTCATAGCTATATAGACTCAGATGTGGGTCAGCAAGACAGCTTAGCCAGTAAAGGTGCTTGCTGTCTGGGTCTGACAACCTAAATTCCACCCCAGGAACACATAAGGGTGGAAGGTAAGAAGCAACTTCACCAGGTTTCCCTCCGACTTCAACTCTGTGGCATGTATGCTCCCACACACATCGTACGCACACTCATAAAAATTAAACTGTAAAATGAATAAACAATGAAGTCCCTGGCACGTGCTCTCTTTGTGTGCATGCTACGCTCACATCTACTCAAGAAGGAAACTGGGGCTCAGAGAGCTGATGTGACCTGCCCAAAGATGCTGTGGGGCAGTGCCTAGGGTGAACTGACTCTACCAACCCTCCCACTACTGTTGGATAACTCGCTGGGAGCCCCAGACCTCAGCCCCACAAGGTCTAGGCCTCTTTCTTAGGTTAAACGAGCCAAAGCAAGTTGCTGTCATTTGACAGAAATCATATCTTCTTCTGAAAGGAGAAAAGTCTCACATTGGGGCTGCTCCTGAGGACACCCACCCAGGTGTGCTGCCTACCACCTTTAAAGACGTGTTCACCCTGTGAAGAGCAGCAGAGACCAAGCAGTCGTGGTATCTAGCTTACTCCAGTAGTGAGATTCACCCAAAACTCTGTAGGGTCTGAGCGTCAGTGGAAACTGGGGCTCACAAGTCAGCATTTGAATTAAGAAGGGGAAGTTAAATTAAGGTAATACCTTGAACACAATACACGTACCGTCTTCCTATCTTGACAAACATGTTATGACTTACAAGGGTCAAGCTGAAATTTACTGTTAGCAGGATCTTCTCCATGAAACCTGACAAGGTGGTAGGTATGTCCTACCAGCCCTGGCTCCTAGCTTCTCTCTTCTCTCTCTCTCTCTCTCTCTCTCTCTCTCTCTCTCTCTCTCTCTCTCTCTCCCCCAACAGTGTCTCTGTGTAGCCTTGGCTGTCCTGGATGGAACTCACTCTATAGACCAGGTTGTCCTTGAACTTACAGAGCACTTTCTGCCTTCTGAGTGCTGGGAATAAACGTGTGCACCACCAGCTCCTGGGCCATCTTCTCTTTCATCCTCAACGCTGTCGCATACCTTGAAGATCCTTGGTGCACCAGTATGGTTTCAAGTCACACACTTGGCAGCCCCATTCACATTCCTGAAGTCAGCCACACAGCGGCCCCTGCAGGATGAGCGGAGTCATGTAATGAGTCCTTCTTGTCCAGCTTGCTCTGGCTTGGACCCTGTCTAACTATCCTGCTCCCCTCTATCCATCTACACCAGCAGCTACACCTGGGGGCCAAGGCAGGAGAGGGTCAGGATGCTGCAGATCCTCTGGTCACCTGTGTCAGCATTCAGCTAGGCCATCAGGTTCTGGTGAGGTGAGAAGCGTCACCTCTCACAGCCAGTGAAGCCGAAGGAAGGAAATGAAGACTTGGGCTGTTGCCCAGACTGCAAACAAGAGTGTGTGTATTCACAAGCGTGTGTGTGTGTGTGTGTGTGTGTGTGTGTGTGTGTGTGTTTGGGGGCGGTGTGGATATTAAATCACATTTGCTTCCCTTAACCCTTTATCTTTGGATTCTTAAGATTATGTTGTGAGCTGGGGAGGTAGAGGGCTTGCTAGACAAGCATGAAGACCTGAGTTTGGTCCCCTAGAATCGACGATAAGAAGCAGGGTGTGGTAGCACTGATGGCTGAGAGTAGGGGTAAGAGGGGAAGAATGTTGAGAGGTGTTGAGAGGTGAGAACAGTGTCCCCCAGAAGTCTCCACGAGTCACTAGAGATGCCAGTACTACACACTCAGAAGATGAGGTCAGCTGTGAGACTGGACTGGGGAGGCTAGAGATGGACGGCTTCACCTCCCCTGTCCTAGGTGTGAGAAGGTTCTGGAGTGTGCAGAGGCTGGGCCAGTTAGCTAATGGGTTCACCCTCTCCTTCACTCATTCTGGTGGATGCTGTGCTGGTTATGGGGGAGGCTGTAATGGGGAGACTCAGAGATGGTTTCCACCCTGTGGGAGTTCTAGTCTAAAAAGCCAGGCCCACCCACATAACACAAGCAATTATGCTGGCAGATGCAATATTACTACTGTGCCAAGTATAATAAAGGGACACTTAGTATATAAAGGGGTATGATCTGCCTTGGGGGCTCAGAAGGTCTGCCCTATGTCACCTGACCTGAAGTACAAAGGATGAATGAGAAATGAATGATCTAGAAGGGTTCTGGCGAGATGACTCAGCTGGTGAAGTGCCTGATGCATAAACATGAGGGCTTGCATTTGATCCTCAGAACCCCTGTTTTGTCTTGTTTGTTTGAAGATTTATTTATTTTTATGTGCATAGATGTTTTTGCTTGCATGTAGGTCTGTGAGAAGGTGACAGATTCTTTGGAATTCCAGACAGTTGTAAGCTGCCTTGTGCATACTGGGAATTGAACCTGGGGCCTCTGGAAGAGCTGCCAGTGCTCTTAACAGCTGAGCCATCTCTCCAGCCTCTGTTTGTTTTTTTAAAGCAGGATCTTGTGGCACATGGCTACAATCCTAGTACTGGAGAGGTGGAGAAAGCCTGGCCAATCGGTGAGCCCCAGGTCCCAGTGAGAGCTTTTGTTCAAACATCAAGCTGATGGGTCCAGAGGAACAACACATACAGTTGAGCTTTGGTCTTCGTGTGTGTGCACACACTTGCCTCTCACTTGCACCTTCTCAATGCACGCTAACACATACACACACACACACACACACACACACACACACACACACACACACACACGTATGTACAGAGTTTAAAATAAATATGAATGAAAAATACTCAAGAGGGGTGGCAGTTAAGCCACTGGAGGTTGACAGGCAGAGAGTCAGTACATACAGAGCTCCTAAATGCTGGGCCCTTCCCAGGAATGCGTGAGGTTTTCCAGCCTATGTAACCAGCTGAGCAATCCTAGTGCCTGATGGGGATACACTGCTGGTCAGAGCCCGTGTACTGTGAGGTCCTTGCAGGACCATGGAGAGATGACCGGTTGGGCCAGGCAGGTGCTGGAGGCCAGGGATCCTAACATCAAGGTGTTAAAGGCACACAGCTGTCTAGCTCCAAGGTGAACCACTTCCTGACAGCTGATCCGAAGGGCGTCTCCTTGAGTCTCCATTTCTTAGTGCCTTCCCGTTCTCAGGGGACAGTGCACCTCTGACACTGCAGACTGCATTTGCCATGTCTGCCTCCCGCCTAGGCCTTCCTCTGCATTAGTCCTAGCACAGAGATAATTTCTCAAGCAGGAGGCACGTGTCTGACACAGAAGCGGGCACTATGGTGGGCGGGGATGGATAACTAGAAATCCAGAGACAGCCTGTCCATCATTTGACTCACAGGTGATCTCACATAAGCAAATGACAGTTGCTTGTCGAGTTGGAACAAGAAAGGGAGGTTGGCGTGCGATGCTCATAGCTCCGGGGGTCCCCCCACGGTGGGGCTCGACATTGCTGGTAACCATCTAAAACTGTGGGCAGAAGATGGGGATTCAGCGAGAGAAAGCTCCATCAATCATACTAAGATGTCAATAGCTCCTGTCTGCGGTGGTAAATCAAGAAGCAGAACTAATACATCACCCACAGGAACCACCGGAGTCGCATGATTACAGGCGCAGGAGGGAGGGGTCTGGAGGTGGAGCCCTGGTGCTCAAATCATACTCCTGATGCTCATGAGCCGCGTGACCTTTGACCTGTCACTTAACTACTACTCCCTGCCTTAGTTGCCCATCTGTAAATGAAACAAAGTGATAGTACCCACCTCACACACCTCCGCAAGTCCTCAGGGAGGCAGTGTACAGCCAGGGCTTAGCACAGGGCTTTGGTCTGTGATAAATATACTCAGCAAATGTCAGCCACACTGAGTAAAACAGTTAAAAAAGTGATTGGCTTCCAAGGACCAGGATGTACGGAGTGCCTTTCGTTAGAGCCAAGTGACTTAATTTTATAACATATGCACATGTCAGATTACTAAACTAAGAATGTTAAATTGAGGACATGGCTCAGTTGGTATAGAGTGATTGCCCAGTGTGTACTAGATCCTAGAGTCAATCCTCAGCAGTGTACTCAGGGCACAGTAACAGGAAGAACAAGCAGAGTCAGGGATAAGGGATGGCAGGGGGAGGGTAACTCAGTAGGTAAGCACTTGTTTTTCAAGAATGAAGACCTGAGTTCAAATCCCCACTGCCCCTGTAAAAGGCTGGGTACAGAGACAGGAGAGGCTTGCTGGAGCTCTCCGGCTGCCAGCCTAGCTCTAAGGTCAGTGAGAGACCTTGTCTCAAGGGAACAAGGTAGAGTCTGATAAAGTGGGACACTGGCTGCCTTTTGTTCCCGCTTGCTCTCCTACACACACACACACACACACACACACACACACACACACACACCATTAAGTCATAAACACCCGCTTCGTGTGCACACGCATGCAGACACACACTTACTTCATCGTCATCATCTGCAGGAGTCCAAGGCATGCTTAGGCTACATGAGACCAAACAAACATGCAGCTGGGTGTGGTGATACATGTAATCCTAGCATTCAGGATGCTGAGACAGGAGGATTCTAGCCTGGCCTGGGCTACACAGTCAGTCCCTCTCACGTGTGCAGACATGCACACGTACACACTGATTAGAAAATTTGGTTTTGAGATGGTTTGGGCCTGAGCAGCTTTCTTCCATTATACCTAGAAGTATTTGTGTTAGTTAGGGTGTCACTGCTGTGAAGGGACATCATGACCACAGCATCTTTTATAAGGGAAAACATTTAACTGAGGCTGGCTTACGGTTTCAGAGGTTTAGATCATTATCATCATGGTGGGAAGTATGGCAGTCTGCAGGAAGGCATGGTGATGGAGGAGCTGCATCTTGACCCACAGGCAGCAGAAGGAGACTGTCTACCACACTGGGTGTAATTGGAGCATAGGAGACCTCAAAGCCCTCCCCCACAGTGACACACTTCCTCCACCAAGGCCACACCTCCTAATGGTGGATCTCCCTATGAGCCAAGCATATTCAAACACATGGTCTACAGGGGCCGTACCTCAACAGTCAATGCCCTTCTCTTTTTATTTCTTTGTTTCATTCACATAAGAACTTGACTGACCGTTTCAAAATCATTTGGCAGAACATCTTATGAGGGTAGAGGTCAGGATATAGGGCACTACTTCTCAACCTTATGGGCCACATACCACAATCCATGGCATTATGCACAAGACAGAACAAGAGAATGCAGTTTTTCTCCTCAACATTACCAGTAATTCTCTGAAATATTAACACCAACCTGGGAGGGGTCAGTACAGTTAAACATGAGGCATGTTTGAATGTGAGACACTGGTTTCTCTAGCTCTGGACTCTGATTTCTGAGAAAGCCCATACACCTGAAACTCAACCTTCCCATCTGGGACAGTCCAGTCTGCAGAGGAGAGGGAGTCCCTGAAGCCACCAGATGCCGCTAGGATCTAACCACAGGCTTTTGCAGGCATCTGAAATCTGTCCGACAGAGCAGGCCCAGAAGGCTAAGGATACATGTAAATTTTACTAGGCAATAAAGTCAACATTATTAGATCCCTTGTGAGATGTCGGGTGGAGTGGAGGCCCAGGTGACAGTGGGGGATTCGTTGTGGGCTCTACTCCTGTTTCCTATGTCTTTAGGAGGCTCACCTTGACTGTGGGTCTTGGTAAGTCATGCTGATAAATTAGAGAAGGATTTAACAAAACAACAGGTCGGGTGGGGGTAGGGGTAGGGGTGGGGGTGGGGGTGGGGGTAGGTGACCACAAGGGAAACCTTGTACCCCAGGACTGGAAATGTGTGTTATCCATCAGCGAGCCTGCTTGGGAGAGGAGGGGCTGGGACCAGAGCCAAGAGGAGAAGGCTTGTATGTAAAAGGCAGGGTGACTAGAGCTGTGGCCACTTGAAGGGGGAAACTTGCAGCAAGAGAACTATTTGAGACATCCTGGCACCATTCTGTCTCCCTGTGTGTCTCCTCTCTGGCTACCCTAGGGTCCAGTCTATTTAGAATATGACTCCGCCCCCAAGTTCTGGCTGACCAGAGGCTGGGATCAAATTCAAAGCAATCCCCTACCTCTGCCCCCGCCCCCCAAGCCCTGGGATTACAGGCGTGAGCCACCACCATGGTTTCTATAGCTGTGTCTCCATTCCTCCCTAAAGCATGGAGAGGCTTCACAGGAGCTAAGGGGGATCCAATCCAGTCCATGCCCCACGGCGGCCTTATAACCAACACTTTAAGCAGCCAGGACCCAGGGGCCAGTTTGTACCTCCACAGATCTGAATCTGACCTCTCAGATGTATCTTCCAGAAGTTCTGGCACCCAACCCTGGAACAATCACTTTAAACTGAAGAAGAGAGAATGTTCTGATTGGCTAATATGGCCGTTGGAGGTGGGGAATCACTCCTGATCCAGTCTCTGAGCTGAGTGAGAGAGGACTTGTGAATCTCAGTGGAAACTGAGTGGATCAGAAGGACCCATATCTGGGACTGCAGTGCTGAGGTGCCTTGGGCAATTCCTGGTTAATGGACTGAGGAGGAAGAAAGCTGACTGCATCGTAGCAAGGAGTGAAGCTGCCCTCTGTGTGGGCCTCAGTGTCCAGCCTCAGATTTTAACTGCCTGTGGATCTGGCTCTCACTAGCCATTCAGATTCTTTGCTTTGCTTTATTTGGTTTCTGTTGTTTGTTTTTGTGGGGAGGCTTGGTGCCTTGTAGCTCAGGCTGGACTGGAACTTGCTAAGTAGCCAAGAATGAGTGATCTTGAACTACTGATCCCCACTAAGCCCGATACCAGGGTTCACTCTTGGCAGTTAAATCCAAACTGACCTCTCTGGACTCACTGAAGTTTGCTGGCAGCCACCACCCAATAGAATAGTAGATGATCTACGGTGTAAATAACAACAGCCGCCTAGGCTCTCACTTGGTATAGAAGGAAGGTGGTGACCTGAGAATGGCTTAATCAGGGCTCCAGAGAGCCTAACTTACTGACCTGGGGTGCAGGGCTAAGTATGGTGACCCTCAGCACACAGCCAACAGTGTCAGAGCCTCCAAGCACCTCACACTGCAGAGACTCACACCCCAAGAGACCCCTCTGCCCCACACCCTACCACCCATCTTCCACTGGAGAATAACCAGGGGCTGGAGAAATGGATCAGCAGTTGAGAGCACTGGCTGTTCTTGCAGAGGACCCTGGGTTCAGTTCCCAGAACCCACATGGTGGCTCACATTTGGTTGTAACTCTAGTTCCCTGGGCAGGTGGTCTTGGGTAATATAAGAAAGCAAGCCAATCAAACTGGAAAGCAAGGTGATGAGCAGCGTTCCTTCCCGATCCCTGCTTCAATTCCTGCCTCCAGGTTCCTGACTCACCTTCCCCAGAGGAGGGACCATAACCTGTAATCCCTTCCTTTCCAGGTTGCCTTTGGTCAGTGTCTTACCACAGCAACAGAGATGCAAACTAGGGCAGAGTGTTTTGCTTGCGAGCTTGTATGTACACTGTGTGTGTATCTGGTGCCTTCAGAGGCCAGAAGAGGGAGTCAGATCCCGTGGAACTGGAGTTACTGATGGTCGGGAGTGCTGGGAATCGCTATATGGGGGCTGGGGACTGAAGCTTCTGCAAGGGCAGCAAATGCCTTGAACTGCTGGGTTGTCTCTCCAGCCCCCATTTTCGGTCTCTCTCTCCTCTCTCTCTCTCTCTCTCTCTCTCTCTCTCTCTCTCTCTCTCTCTCTCTCTCTCTCTCTCTCACACACACACACACACACACACACACACAAGAGAGAGAGAGAGAGAGAGAGAGAGAGAGAGAGAGAGAATTCTATATAGTCCCACCTGCCCTCTATGTGTAGTCCAGGATGCCCTCCATGTATAGTTGGACTTCCAATTTCTTACCTCTCACTCCCAAGTGCTGAGGTTACAGATATGCACCAAGCCCAGCTGAGTAAGAAACGGGAACTTGAATCTGCTCGAGGCCTTGACAAGATTAAAGAGAGTTTGAAACAGACTGACCTCGCCTCTACCTCAAGGACTTCATGTCCCTCTGCTCAGAGCTCGGCCTCGCCAAGCCTGGCTCTGCAACAGGGCTTCTGAAGCTAAGGGGAGGACACCCAGCTGGAGCAGCATGCTGCAGGCTTGCACCTGTCACCCTGTCCCTTGAGTGGCTCTGTCTGTTACTGGTGACAGGATAGAATACTGAGGAGCCAGCCAGCCATGAAACAAACAGCTCCTTAAAGGCATGCATAGAGAAGTGAGACTGGGAAGGAGGAGGAGAGACCCTGGTCAGGACACAGAATGCAATCCCTTCTGAAGTGTCAGAATCTGTGTTTCTCCTTGGGCTCCAGGATGTGGCAGGGTGTGAGGAGGCAAGATGCCTGCCCCAAGGATCTAGGTGGATACTCTGTTGAGAGTTTCCAGTGATAAAGGAGGAGATAAGCCTGTGGCCAAGAAAGCTGTGTGCTAGCCGGGCATGGTGCTGCACGCCTTTAATCCCAGCACTCAGGAGGCAGAGGCAGGCAGATTTCTGAGTTCGAGGCCAGCCTGGTTTACAAAGTGAGTTCCAGGACAGTCAGGGCTACACAGAGAAACCCTGTCTCGAAAAAAAAAAAACAAAAAAAAACAACAACAAAAAAATGTGAAGAGGTCATGTTCTCACAGGGACCCGGAGGGTGAGCACCAGCTGGCCAAGTGGGAGATCTGGCAAGCAGTTGGGCAGAATCGAGAGCAAATGCAGGGTCTAGGGGCCAGAAAGGAAGGATCAGAAAGAAGGTATCTGTAGATGGGTTTAGGCAAGGAGGAGAGCAAGGTGCAAGCCAGAGCAGTCTCACTTGCCCTGCAGCTGACACTTTGTTTCTAGGCTCCTGCAGCTGACACTTTGTTTCTAGGCTCCTGCAGCTGACACTTTGTTTCTAGGCTCCTGTTGGTGATGCGCTTTCTTTCCATCCACAGTTACGATGCTCACATTGGTCAGAACCTGCCATTGGTCCTTTGAGTTCATTATCTCATCCAACGAGCACTCCAGGCTTAGTGACGAGACTTGGTCTGAAGGTAAGTGCTCCCGTGGATTTCAGTTCATGGCTAGCTCAGTTTTCCGGGGAAGTGGCATTTTTTTCTCTGTGAATAGGATAAAGTCCAGGGAGCCCTCCTCCTGTCGGGGCCCATCCCACATGGTAGAACGTGATCAAAGCGACTTCAGATTAAAGCTGGCTTCTCAGACTTCTCAGAGTCCCCATTGGGGGCAGATTGAGCTGCCGCAAGCTTTGATCAACAAGTGACTTTGGCTAAGTCGGTGAGAGAAAGCTCAAATCCAATTTCCTGTGGGATGCTCTAGGGAGCTGGAAGAAGAGAGGGAGGAGAATGCATTGCTCATGTGGAATGCATTCCTTCCCTAGTGACATTAACGGCATGCTTCGCCCAGTCAGGAATTACTGAGCAGGACATCTAGTTGGGTCCTGGATCTCACAAGATGTAGGGAGACAGTGAACTCAGTAAGGAAGGTCCTTGGATACTTGTCACGAATCCCTCTGCAGGAAGAGGCTCTGGGGTCCTGGTTAGCAGTAAAGGCAAGGCATGTGCTGGCTGAGATAGATGTGTTTCTAGGAGACAAGGAAACGCTGCTTTTTCCAAATGCTTGGGACTCGTGTTCTTGACAGGGAGGCCCAGCTTCAGACCTGCTCTCGAGAAAACCAAACAAATGGAGATGAGATTTCCGAAATGGAGGCTAGGGAAGCCATCTCAAGAGGTAGCACCTCTGGTCTGGTTCCTGAGAAAATGAAGAGAACCCTGCAAAGGTTTAGAGGAACAGAGTTCTAGAAGTTGTCTGTTTTCCCTTCTGGTGCTGTGACAAAACACTGACTAAAAACAACTTGGGGGTTGGAGGGAAGGGGTTTGTTTTGGGCTTTTTACTTCCAGGTCAAAGTCTGTCATTGCAGGAAGCCAATGAGGGGGCTAGGGTCAGGAAGCGGGGAAGAAGGCTGCTGGTTCACTCTCTACCTCACTTTTAGCCTCATGTCACTCTAGCTTTCTTCCACAACCCAGGACCTCCTGCCTAGGGACCTCCCACTGCAGGTTGAGCCCTCCTACATCATTTAATAACCAAGACAATCAAAAAGTAGTCTGAACAGGTGAGAGTGTGCACACAGAAGCTGACAGCTTCTGGAACAGGCGGGAGCCACAGAGCTTCTGAGGCAGCACCCTTTTCGGGCTCCAGACATCCGACCACCTTCCCAGCCAGAGGACAGGTGTCCGACTGGCCCAGGAGGCCTCTGCCTCAAGATCGACAGGAGCCATCTTGGTTCCAGGACTCTGCCGAAAAGTAGTCTGCACAGGTGAGAGTGTGCACACAGAAGCTAACAGCTTCTGTGACAGGCCAAAGCAACACAGCTTCTGGGAAAGGTCCTGTTTTGGGCCTTCATCTTTGGCCAGAAGGGAGGTCCGAATGCCAGATATCTGTGCACCTTCCCTGTAAGAGGAGAGCTTGCTTGCAGAGACTGCTCTGACCACTGAAACTCAGAGGAGAGAGCTAGTCTCCCAGGTCTGCTGATAGAGGGTAACAGAATCACCAGAGGAACAATCTCTAAACAGAGACAACTATAACAACTAACTCCAGAGATTACCAGATGGCGAAAGGTAAACTTAAGAATCTTACTAACAGAAACCAAGACCACTCACCATAATCAGAACCCAGCACTCCCACTTCCCCCAGTCCAGGGCACCCCAACACACCCGAAAAGCTAGACCCGGATTTAAAAGCATATCTCATGATGATGGTAGAGGACATCAAGAAGAACTTTAATAACTCACTTAAAGAAATACAGGAGAACACTGCTAAACAGGTAGAAGACTTTAAAGAGGAAGCACAAAAATCTCTTAAAGAATTGCAGGAAAACACAACCAAACAGGTGATGGAATTGAATAAAACCACCCAAGACCTAAAAAGGGAAGTAGACACAATAAAGAAAACCCAAACTGAGGCAATGCTGGAGATAGAAACCCTAGGAAAGAAATCTGGAACCATAGATGTGGGCATCAGCAACAGAATACAAGAGATGGAAGAGAGAATCTCAGGTGCAGAAGATTCCATAGAGATCAGCACAACAATCAAAGAAAATGGAAAATACAAAGAGATCCTAACTGAAAACATCCAGGAAATCCAGGACACAATGAGAAGACCAAACCTACGGATAATAGGAGTAGATGAGAATGAAGATTTTCAACTCAAAGGACCAGCAAATATCTTCAACAAAATTATAGAAGAAAACTTCCCAAACCTAAATAAAGAGATGCCCATGAACATACAAGAAACCTACAGAACTCCAAATAGACTGGACCAGAAAATAAATTTCTCCTGACACATAATAATCAGAACAATAAGTGCACTAAATAAAGATAGAATATTAAAAGCAGTAAGGGAAAAAGGTCAAGTAACATATAAAGGCAAGCCTATCAGAATTACACCAGATTTTTCACCAGAGACTATGAAATCCAGAAGATCCTGGACAGATGTTATACAGACACTAAGAGAACACAAATTCCAGCCCAGGCTACTATACCCAGCCAAACTCTCAATTACCATAGATGGAGAAACCAAAGTATTCCACGACAAAACCAAATTCACACATTATCTTTCCACGAATCCAGCCCTTCAAAGGATAATAATGGAAAAAAACCAATACAAGGACGGAAACCACATCCTAGAAAAAGCAAGAAGGTAATCCCTCAACAAACCTAAAAGAAGACAGCCACAAGAACAAAACGCCAACTTTAACAACAAAAATAACAGGAAGCAACAATTACCTTTCCTGGCTACACAAACAGGACCCAACATTTTGCTGCTTACAGGAAACTCATCTCAGAGAAAAAGATAGACACTACCTCAGAATGAAAGGCTGGAAAACAATTTTCCAAGCAAATGGTATGAAGAAACAAGCTGGAGTAGCCATTCTAATATCTAATAAAATCGACATCCAACCCAAAGTCATCAAAAAAGACAAGGATGGGCACTTCATACTCATCAAAGGTAAAATCCTCCAAGAGGAACTATCAATTCTGAATATCTATGCTCCAAATACAAGGGCAGCCACATTCATTAAAGAAACTTTAGTAAAGCTCAAAGCACACATTGCACCTCACACAATAATAGTGGGAGACTTCAACACACCACTTTCACCAATGGACTGATCATGGAAACAGAAACTAAACAGGGACACAGTGAAACTAACAGAAGTTATGAAACAAATGGATCTGACAGATATCTACAGAACATTTTATCCTAAAACAAAAGGATATACCTTCTTCTCAGCACCTCATGGTACCTTCTCCAAAACTGACCACATAATTGGTCACAAAACAAGCCTCAACATATACAAAAATATTGAAATTGTCCCATGCATCCTATCAGATCACCATGGACTAAGGCTGATCTTCAATAACAAAATAAATAATAGAAAGCCAACATTCACGTGAAAACTGAACAACACTCTTCTCAATGATACCTTGGTCAAGGAAGGAATAAAGAAAGAAATTAAGGAGTTTTTGGAGTTTAATGAAAATGAAGCCACAACATACCCAAACTTATGGGACACAATGAAAGCATTTCTAAGAGGAAAACTCATAGCTCTGAGTGCCTCCAAAAAGAAACTAGAGAGAGCACACATTAGCACACCTAAAAGCTCTAGAACAAAAGGAAGTAAATTCACCCAAGAGGAGTAGAAGGCAGGAAATAATCAAACTCAGGGGCGAAATCAACCAAGTGGAAACAAGAACTATTCAAAGAATCAACCACATGAGGAGCTGGTTCTTTGAGAAAATCAACAAGATAGATAGACACTTAGCCAGACTCACTAAAGGGCACAGGGACAGCATCCTAATTAACAAAATCAGAAATAAAAAGGGAGACATAACAACAAACCCTGAAGAAATCCAAAACACCATCATATCCTTCTACAAAAGGCTATACTCAACAAAACTGGAGAACCTGGATGAAATGGACAAGTTTCTAGACCCAG